>NC_088855.1:14802500-15102500 GCF_963853765.1 Magallana gigas
GGTCAGTTTCAGCTTATGGAAGGAGACCACTTTCTGCATCCATTGTTCCCCAGTGCTTGGGGAGTCGGGGTGGATGTACATCCGTTTGGGCATCTCTGGGTCGGCTTTTCCCGCCACCATCCAGCGGCTGTTATGAAATTTGTATCTGCAGTCGTCAACTGCCACTATGTCCATTAACAAAATATATTTTGCTCTCTTATCCAGACCAGAAACGCGCACTTTGTAAGGAGGAAACATTCGTCTAAAAAAAAAGAAGAAAAAAGTTGTAAATATTTATAAATAATACACTCTCTTAATATAATAATATTTTTCTCATCCCCGAAATTAAGTCAATACCCAATTTTATCAAATCAAAGACCTTTTTATATCTTATACTTTATATAAAGATCTTAATAGTATTTACTCGTAAAAAGTACGATTTTATCGTTTATATTTATTCTTTAGGGCATAATCTTTTTAATAATTACTGAATAATACTCTATTTAGATAATGCAAAATGTATATTTAATAAGTCTACATTTTAAAAGAGTTTAGTAAACCATTTTAAAGATAAAATTTGCCAGAATATCGGATTTATTTTCTGCAATTTTGATGCATAAAACAGAAAAGCTAATTTTATCAGGTCTAAAATTAGTTGAATGTTAAGTAGAAATTTAAGAATTTAGTTTTCATAAACATTGTTAAACGTGAATATTTTTTCTGTAAATATTTCTCATATGTTATTTGTTATATGTGAGAATTGGAATAAAAATAAAATTCTTTGTAAATCTTTCAAAAAATGTAACTAGAAAACACCGAAAATAAAAGTCTGGAATATATAACTGTAATTTATTTTGAAATTCGAATAATTTTTAGAGCAATATTTCTTTAGCAAGGAAAAAATTAGCCTGATTTAATATACAAATAATTAAAATTTTCTTTCTATTTCCTAGCAATAATTATATTCATTACATGGTGTATGGGAATTAGAATGTGGAATTTCTCCCATATATCTCTCAGCTGGACTTAATTTAAATCTTACATGATCCATATAAGTTTCAACAATATTCCGGAGATAAGATACCGTGTTGGTATCACAAGTTTATTGGTAACACAGTGTCACTGGACACGAGAAGTACTCTGACACTAATCCAAATCGGCTGACCCACCAGATTCCGGAAAAATTCACAAGGTCCTTTCCTCTCGGTTTATAATTGTATTAAGACTTTTGTTTATCTGTTAAGATGAACCGACGTAATCAACACTTATGCAGTTAATTACACAGGATATGGAATCAAATACGACTAGCGATTTAAGAGTGATCTTGTAATGGGATTTGTAAACTAAATCCACAAACGGGATCAAGTTGGGGCAGCCTTTAATCCAATTTCATATTTAAATTCACAACAGGCTAGCAGCTTTTTGTCGACGCAACCCGACGCCCTGGGTCGTTTTTAACATGCATAATCAGTTATAACAATATTGTGCAATATGCGTAAGGACTCTATCTATTATATATCAATTTTTAAAATCGTAAAAAAATAAATTAACGATATTAAGTAAAATATGCAAACATTTTTGCTACAAATAAGAACAGGTCCTTCTTTAATATAAATGCAAATAAGATATGTGATAAAATTGAAAATATGAGTTGTTTTTCCTCTAAAGATTACATTTATGTATAACACGTTTAATGGTTTTTATTTAAAGAAACTATTGTAATTATTTCAAATAAAGATTCAAATTGTTTTTAAATTTTAACATGTAATTTTTGGACGGAAATTGCTTTTGAAAAAATTCAAACCTTTAAAGTTTGAAAAGGTAAACATTAAGAAGATGAATTGGAAAATAAAACCACAATAAGGAAATTTTAGTAAAAATAGAAATGAATAAATGTAAATGTAAGGTCCCATAAAATGCCTTGTTAACATATATATACAACTTGGGTGGTAAATAAAAAATGTTTACCTTCCGGATTTTGTGATAACCATTTCGGTTCCGAGATTATGAAATTGTTCCCAGAGTTCCTTGGACTCTATTTCCACTTTAGGATCATCCTGGGCGTCGGGTTCGGGTTCCATGGTCCTGAGGGGTCGGGGATGAAATGGGTGGAGTAGTTCTCCCGGAGAAAGCGGGGAACGCCCCACAGATTGTTGAAGCTTCGGCAGAATGGACGCAGGGATCCCGGGGGGTCCAGGAACGGCCATTCCGGGTAAATAGTGCTGCTGTAACAGTGAAGTATAGTCCGAAGGCCTGGGAAACAAGAAGGGATTGTAAGCCATCGCTAAATCCGGATTTTGGTTTTGATAAATCATTGATACTGTTTCCGTATATATATCAAAGTATGTTAAACAGTATTAAAAATGATAATTGGATTTCATGAACGGCGGTCAAAAGTTAAAAACATTGTCCACGGATTTCATCTAGCCATTCACAACTGATGTCCGAGTATTATCAATGATAGAGAATATAGTTCAGGATTATCTAGATGACAACTAAACACTGCTTTCACCGTGAACTAGAATTGCTCATGTATATAGAAAGATATGCCTGATAACATATTGCGCGGTTCTGATTGGTTGCTTTTTTCCCATCATTATCCAAATGGGCGAGAACTAAGCGAGATTTGACGGCTGAACTCGCGAAAGGGTCTCGCGCCAGTGTGTCGCCAGCTACATAGCCTTTCTCGATAGGCTGTGTAATATGTGTTAATATGCCAGCCTTATCGGCAGTTATGACGAGAAGCTCCGCCCAGAACGTTACGCTTTACATATTTATTTGCCTCGTACACTTTCCTTCTTCATATTTATTCTAGTCGAGATTTCAACACGATTTATGCTGGAATGTTTGTTTAATAAATAATAAAACAGGTATCGAATGCAGGTTAAATATTTAATGATACAACAAGATTTAAATACAAATTTTAACTTTCTCGCCCATGTAAAATCTGTTTGTATTAAAAATTATCCTCATAGTCTCTTTGTATGACTGAAAAATATTTAAACTGCGGGTTATAATCGACAAAAAACATCGATATCCTTGAAATACCAAGTCATATCTCCAAAGAAAAATTTTGATAAATTGATAGGAGGGAATTAATGGCACATATCTTCCCTTCTACTTGATTTCAGTTTTTGAAACGGTACTTCAATAATCAATGGCTAATAGATAATCGTAGAACCTTGAGAATTTGGTAGGAAAGGCGCCTGGCTGCCACTCTAAGGATTAAGGGGAAGCTCGGTAGTCTGGCCTCTGAAACCGCGTGAGTTCCAGGGTCAACCCGCCTTGAAAATGTCACAATTTACTCACCCCCAAAAGTTATCCTTAAAAATCTTATTTCTGATCAAGTTTGTTATCTTTTTTGGAATTTGTTTGTTTTAAAACGTAATTTGTCAGCATCAAATTTGAATTTAGAGAACGCGTTTATTTTTGTTTAACATCATTTTTAGAAACATATTTAGTCTTTCTTTTTAACATTTCATTAAATTCTTGGTTTACGATTTATAAGATTTTATTCTACTTGTATTTCAAATCTGAGTGTTTCCTTCCAATTTACTCATTAGGGTAGAGGATGTATAATATTTTGCCAAATAAAGAACGATTATTTATAGGAAGTTAATGATTAAATTTAGAAAGAAATTTAAATAAACAACAACAAAAAGAATATTTTTGACAAGAAATGAAAATATACTTTAAAAAGTATTCTCTATATGAAATATTTAATAAATTGTCACACCCCGACTTATTTGAGTATTTAATGTAGAAAATATTTTTCAAAAGTTAATGCTAAAATGTACAGCTTTATAAATCTCTTATTTTTGGGGGTTTTAATTGGTTAAATAAAATTACATGAAATTTGAAATAAAGGCTTCTTGGTGTTTTAATGCCTTGTGTCTGAGACACTGTGAGTCATAGATTTTTTTTCTGTTTTTGAAACGTTTATAAACATGTGTCATTTCATCATTAATTCTTAAACAATCGTGGTATGAAATGATGTCTTTCATTCATAACGCGCACTTGATACAATGTAATACTTTTACGCGTGTACGCGCAGTTTGTCTACAGACTTGTGTTTTTAAAGAATTATATTTAAATCGACTACGAAAATTAAGCCTAAATAGTATACTTATGAAAGAATATAAGACATATTTCACTTTAATAAATGTGTAAAATAAATTAATAGATAGAAGAAATGATTGGAGTTAAGTTTTTGTTGTTTATTCTTCGCTTCTAATACTGGTGTCTCTTATCGAAGTCTAGGATGCTAAATTCCTAAGACAATATTTTCATATCAGTTTTAAGCTATCCATTATGGTGTGATCAGCCTCCGAAAAAAACCCTGAAAGATTATCTTAGAAAAACATCATAACAAAAATAGCGGCGGTATTAAAGAACACATTCAGAGAACGCAGGCAGTGGAAGTCTGGCTAGGAGCTGTAGACTGAGGGGGGACTGGTCAATTTGATAAGACAGGCGACAGTTTTACTGGGTAAACTGGCGATACGTTGTATTTAATTCAAGTCGGATGTAGGTAAACCAATCAAGAGAAGAAAGAAAATAATCGGGGATAACCCGACTGGAGTGTGAACATAATTAGTAAATATGTATCGCCGACATTGTAGGTGTGACAAAGCATTGTTTTCAGACTAAGTCGTTCGACGATTGTGGTTTAATTCGATTGAAGGGAATTGAGAAGGCGCCGCGCACCATCGCCCCAGTGGACATAGGTTTTATCTATGTTGAATTCCGCGGAAGGACCAAGGAAATTCTTGAATGGAAGCGCTGTAATTTGACAAATACTTTCTGGAGGCACACAGTGTCAACACTAGCACTTTCTCTTGCACAAGACCTTGCTACCAAGTCGGCCATTTCGCTTTTCATTCAGGTGTATTCGGTGATGAAATATTTGTTCAATAGTCGTACCAACGGCCACTTAAGGTCTTCACAACTCTACGAAGCATGTAGAGGTTCTTGTTTTGTCACCGAATGACCCAGCAAATTAGAGTGGAGTTTTTTCCTGTTTTTAAATTTCTCTTTTGGTACTGACTAATGTCATTGCAATATAAACAAGCTTCGCCCCCACTTCTACTCCCTCAAAGACCAAAGATCTCAGCTCAATTTCAATAATTATAAGAACCTATTAATTAAAATGATAAAAAATGTAAACATTGGATTGATTTAACCGTTAAAAATCTCAATATCGGGAAATTATCCTCTTATTGTATCATTGATTGCTCAAAGTAAATTTTAAATCCATGCAGACTCGTGCAAGGAACCAAAAAAAGATTAATATTGCAAATCATTAACCGTTTTATTAAAAAAAATTGATATTTTACACTGTATACAATCTATGATTGATATCACAGATGCACATTATCCTCACTTGATTTCTTTATTTTGAATTTTCAAATCCAAATAAATTCAAGCTAAAGGCATTGAATGAAGATTATTTATCAAACTAATCACTGAATGATTGTAATTAACCAAACTTTCGAATAGGTAACCCCTCTCCTAAAAATATGCATCAACGAATAGTTTTATATATTTATTTATATTTACTATTAAGCATGTACATTTTCATAATAATTTACATTTTTGGCGGTGTAAGAGATTGCAAAGTTTAAAATCAACACACTTTGTTTTTAAAATTCCTTTTTACTATAATAGCAAGACACTTATGCCTTATATGTATTTTATACGAATTTGCATATTCGTCAAGGATAAAATTTTGATTCATAAAAGTCTTTATTTGGTAGACGTTAAGTTATCATGGGACAAAACAGTGATTAATTAGGTGTGGTAAGTGGGTAAGTAATTAGAAATAACATAACAAAAATATAATAATTGTATTAAAAGAATAAATATAAAAAATATAAAGGATTCACGCATCAGGTCTGCATTCAAACTGTCAGAAACAAATGGGTTGCCCTTTGCAGTGATATCATTAAACAAAAACTATACAGGGCTCAGAGTTGAAGAAACTGATGTAACATTCTTGATTTTATATAATGTTGACATTTGAATAATAATTACAGAAAGTGGCCATACACAAAGCAACATCAATACTTTCGAGGAGAAGGGTGACAGATTTCAGTTACTTCAAAAAGGGGACACCAAATGTAGCATATTTATATCTCTGTTTCCCATATTTTGCCATAAAAATAATCCAATTTGGAAAGAATAAAGGAAAAAATACATCGATAAACGATTTCTACTCAAAACAACGGTATCAGACAATGATTTCATTATCCGGAATAAAGCGTCCATGAAGCTTTGATACGACTATAAAGTAAAGGACTTTCATTCCGCGCTTTCATGTACAAGTGATAAAATTTTATAGCAATATCATTTTTATTTCACACAAAGGGAGTAGGTAAGGGGATTGTTTACATGGTATGGGTGCAAAACCCAACAAAGATAGAGACTTTCGCGTACTTGATATTTTCACGACAGATTTTGGCTGTAAAATTTTACCGATCCGGACTGACATTACGTTTGATTCTCGTGCTTCCGGAGAAAGGTTTACTCCGGAACGGTTTTATCTTTTTATTTTACAGTCCCGCACAAAGAAAATGTTTACACAATAATTCAAAATCTTTGATGCGTTGTTTACACTGCTAGCAGGTGAGCATTTTCTCGAGAAGAAGTGTAATGGCGCTTGTTGCTCAACATTGACAATAACGAGGCAGTGTTCACTTCCTGGGTGTTCCAAACAGAATCAGTTTCTGTTTAAAAAACTACTTTCAAAGAGAGATAAAATATTTGGATACTGTGAAAGTAAAGTGCATCAATGAAAAACACTTCAAGAAGCACAAAAAACATAATTTAATGTTATAGTGTCAATTATCAGCCCGAGAATGCCAAAATATCTTGAATCTAAGGAAGAAAGTATAACCAAACATGAATCTCTCTCGTTTCTTTGGTTGAATTTATTTTCTGTTTGTCTGAATCTTGGTGATGGATACATTTCCACTGTCATCGCGAACGCGTGTCATTTTCAGCACTATCAGTGATCTTTATCATCTTACTATTACTTCATTACAACTAAGCTGTATATCCCGTAGATAGACGCTGCTAATCTGGACCAAATCTCTGATAATGTGTATTTATGGAGGACCCGAGGATTAGCGCCCCTAAGACAATATGTTTGACTTTTGATACGGTCGTTTTCTGATTACTTGTTTTGCAAACAAACCTGCACAAGTTCCACAAAGACCTGGACAAGGGGATTAGTATCTAAACATCGTCAGTCCAAATTAGTTTAACGCGATAATTTTGAAACTTACACCACCCTCTCCCCCGGCCCAGGAGAGAGTGCTATGGTGGCGAGTTTACTCTGACTTCATCAATTAATAATTAGACCGTCGGCGGGGGCCTCCTATCACCCTCATCAGACGGACTGACGGCCAAACCGAGTTTATGTAAGGGAATCAAAATATTGGTATATCATATCATTGTGGTACGGCACCCAAGATAAGGGACGTTCATGGACAAAAACACACTGTCACTTTTAATTCTCTTAATTGCACAATCACCTTCATCCAGGTTTTGAACAGCGAGGAAATTCGATCCAGCTTGGAGAGTTGGGGTTTCCTATCCGTCCATATTGGGGAGATGAAATTTCTAATTATCGCGAAAATGTGAGACGAAGACTTGTCGAGCGAGCACTTAAATATATTTGTTGACTGTTACATCATACGACAGAGAGCTGTCAGAGGAAGCTTATAACAATGCACGGCCCCTCTCCTACACAGAAAATATACACTCAAAACAATTATAACACATCGCACATCTCGAGCCTAGAAGCAGTCACTATTGTTTAAAAGCAAAACCTTATTTGATCGATGCATCAGATAAGCATTGAACTTTTTTTCATAATCATGATCAGTGTGGAAAAAATTCCCCTCTTTTATCGGTGGGTAGTGAAGCCCATTTTTCTGCTCTGTGAAGGTAAAGAGGGATGGGGCGTGTTGCACGACCATCCACCCGTGGTCTGATGTTTACGATTACCTAAGCATGTGTTGCTGTTTGCTACAACGAACACAGGTTCCCGACTACCTCCAATAAAAATATATTTATTTTTAACAGAACGTATCAAAATGTGCGTACAACCAGTAACCATTGTGGCCAAAGAATCTTACAGCTTGAACATACCGTTTATTACTTTTTTTTTTTACCTCTAAATAGAAGCAATTAAGCAACTATTTTGTGTTCAATCTACGCACGACGTAATATCTGCATTGTGCAATCCGCCATGTTTGTTTGTTTTCTTTTCTTTTTTTCATGGAATGTTTGATTTCTCGGGTACATTATTTACTGGAATTGTGCTTATTAAATTGACACAGGTTAGTAAAATTTTATTTTGTTTTTTATATATTTTTGTTTACGTAGGTTTATTTTACTAATTATATCTTTCCGATTTTGACTTTTGTTGAAAGAGATGCAATTACAGATAACAGACCAAAATAGTCAACACATGGTTATTTTCCATTAATTTGTAGACCCGATTAATTTCATGAAATAAACATCCTGTAAGACAAAATTTGAGTCAGTATCTTTATCTAAGTGCCCGTTTCTCTGCATTATCCAATAGTTTCTAAGTTTTGACTAACATTTCATTAAAAGTGGGAAAACACAGTGACGCCATTTCGCCAATTAAATCAGTTCTCCTTGGAGCCAAGTGTTTCACAAAATTGTCAAACAGTTTTCGCAAATTTGATAATAAAATCTGAATTTTTGGTCCTCTTAAATTGAATGTAAATCGTCTTCTCAATATGGAACAATAATTCCAAAAATACATAGTAATTATATGGCGAGTTTTTCACGCTTAATAACATGTAGACATGTTGTGGCATATTGTTTAGATAGCTATCTCAGAACTTTCGTTTGAAAAATTGCACGATATCCAGACTCGGAGTCTAGGGTTTTGTATGGGACTGACCAAAGGTAATCCCTGATTTCGCGGGGATAAATCCAGTTGGCCGCGAACAATGGCCAGGACTCACACCTACCCCAACGATGTCAACTCAAGAACTTATCTTACAATAGAATTGCCAAACTTTTTAAAACGATAACATCTAAGAAGAAAATCGAGAAAATACATTTGATAATAGAGTAATAACACTTTATACAATACATGTAAATTGAAAGTCGCGAAGAGAATTTAGAATTTAGTTACAATGATAATCTGTTGTCAATGTTGTTAACAACGAGGCATTAAGGGATTTTGTTTTCGTTAAAATTTTTTGGAATTATTTTTAAATATTAATTTTTATCGTTTATTGTATAGAAATGAAAACCCCGGCTCTGCATATACTGCTGAAAGTAAAGTGTATAGGTCTTTAGAAACAATTGAAAAATTCACACGAATGTCAACACGCAGCACGAGAGTTTTCAGACAAGGACTGCTACATTTACAAGAGCTTGTCAGTCATCGAGAGCAGCAAAAGTCGCCTTAATTGTCCAACTTTAATTAAATGCTTCCTGCATATTACATGTAAAACTTCTTCAGTTTGACTGCGGATCCACAGTAGTGGTGACAGATCTTATATAACAGATTTCGGATCGGGCTCGATTTGACACCAGTGAACATGGAAAATTCCTTTGATATCAAGGCGCGAGTAAAATAAGACGGTTGATATTAGTTCATAAATCAAATATCATATTTTAGTTTTAATTAAAAACTCATTTATTAAAGAAAAAGAAAAGATGCAAAACAGTTTTACTCTATGCATTTTCTAACTGGGTCTCTCCCCCCTTTCTTGAATATTTCAGTTTTGAGAAAAGCGACTCAAAGTGCAATAGAAAAATAACATGCACAATTAAATTTATATTGTCACTGATTACTCTCCTTATAATAATTGTGATGCACATTGTAAAAATATTTATTCAAGTTTTCAACAATGAGTAGAAATTTTGGATATAATTATAACACCAATAAAACAGCATATTTCTTCTAAAAAAATGACCCACAAAAAAGATCCCACTACTCCATTAAATGAATTAAGTAATCAAGTTTATTAAGCTATTGATACACAAAAAATAATATTTCAATTCCAATACTACATGTAGTAGATAATAATTATAAATATAACAACAAATAGTAAATCTCAGGTTAATTGTATTTTTTGTGGAATTCAACAAGTAAAAAGTATGAAAAAAAAATGTAACAAAATTTCCAATAAATTACATATACCAGAAGCTACATGTAAATACAATGGATTAATGGAGAATGCATGATATGTAAAGTTCGTGTCTTTTGAACATGTTTTTAACGTCTGTTAAAAATTGGAAGCGCCTTTCTCAATAATTTTGTTGTACGTTGATATAATGGAAAGTAGCAATTACCGCTCCAAGCCTGAAGAAATCACCGCCCGCATCAGTTTACTTTTTGCTCTCATTAGTCCTACCTAAGGGTCACGTGACAAGACGATATTGATATGCGAGACTACATCAAAGTATTAGTATGCCAGGTATCACGAAAGGTTCTGAGTTTTACGGTATTGACTTCCGAGAACAAAATGGTAGCACCATTAGTCGCCTGCAGTTAACTGCAAAATGTTTGGAGACAGTCAGTATGCTGCCATATTGCAAAGCGTTAGACTCTTAATGACTACCGCTATGGTAACTGATAGTCGGGTGCATAATCCCCTCTAATCGGGGAAAATCGATCGCTCAAAAAACACATCTGGAGGGAGTATGTTTTGGTGTAAAGCATTTTTTGGCTAGATATTCTATTTTGTGTTCATAAACCCAAATTTCTTTGTCGGGAACAAATGTTACTTCTAAAATTTTTGAAATTTTGTTTGAAATGACTTCTGACAGTAGGTGTACTTCAATTGGATTTTACAAATATTTCTAACGTTAGCCCTAGGGTCAACCAGAATGAAAATAAAAAATTGTGTACATTTCAAAGAATATTTGAAATTGAGAATATATCTACTAATGACAATATATCCGTAAACGAAAATATAGTTATAATGCTTTTGAAAAAAAGTACATTGTAGAAAATTACATGCATCTCACTTTATGTGCAAATTTAGATTCATACTTCATTGTATACAAACTATGTCATTAATATGGTCAAGATATATCAACTATGTTGTTTTGTTATTCTGCTTATATATTATTTTACACTTTAAATTATCCAACACATAAATTTTGAGGAATTCTTAAATTGTCTATGCACAAAAGGGAGATGGCATCCAAATTGAAGACTAGCACACGATAACAGCCTCATTTACGGCAACTTTTTTCCGACCGTTTTCTGGTAGATTTATTTTTTAGTATTTTAGAAATGTAAATATGATTACACTGGTAAGAAGATACAGGACAGTTAAACAACCTCTACACCTGGTCTCACTTTAGTACTGTAACATAAATTCTAAATTATTCTGATGGTGCGAAAATTCCAAAATGAGATGTCGCTTCTGACACCCAATCTACGGGTAGTTGTTACCTTATGTCAGCATTTCGGCATCAGATTCGAAGCAAAGACATTTATGTGTTAAACAGATACTAACTGTGATGATGTAGGTGTATTTTCCCTGCTATTGACACCTATCACCAATACACCCCAGAATGATACACCTTATTTATCAAATGTCGAAATAAATTTTTTTGGATATGAACATGATCCTTTGTGACAAATTAAGATGTTTGTGTTCTTCTGTTACTATGTAGATGTCGAAAAGTCGAGAAACATCTGTCCAAGACGTATGTATTTGGAGCTTGAATAAGGTGTGAGTTTAAGTTTCGGAAGAGGGCCGACCTCTTAACCCTAACAAGGTGCGCGGAATAACTAATAAGTTTCACTAATGTAGTTCAGGTATCTTCTTTTCTTACTGAAACCATACATCAATGTTATGAGCGGTAAGGACCCCCTACCTACAGCGAAGAATCCAACGTTGTATAACATTTAAAACCAAAACTGGAGCATTCAGGAAGGCGTTTGGATTACTTCGGGTAGTGTCTTACATCTGCCGGAAAGTTCACCCAGCGGAACAAAAGGCCACCATCTTTATTGTTCTGATTTGCGAGGCGTTTGATCATATCTGGATTTTTACACCTTTCAGAGTTTTGTTCGACAGTGTTATTTAAATTCGTAATTATGACACATGTTATTGTAATTGCGCTCAAAGTGCCGTGTATTGTTAACCGAAAAATCAATTCAAAGCATGTATTTATCATTTATGGATTTCCTTCTCATTATCTTGATTTCATTGTCCGAAAGAATGAAATTCAAAGAATAAATATTTTTTAAACACTTGACTATGCTGTCAGAGTTCTTTAGAATAACCAGTACTGAATGAAATGCATGAAGGCGAATGGATTTGGCGGCTTTTTTTGGACAGCACTGTTTTCTTTGGCGGAAGGATGTCCATGTCGAATTCGGCCTTCTGTCGACGCCGGGAAGCTAGGGAGCGTTTGATTTTCTGAAGATAAATGACGTCTTCCTACGGTGACACTGATGAGATGCAAACCAATTGTTTCAGGCAAACGAACGGATCCTTGATGTCATTTTGTTAGAATTTTAAGTATCTACTTGATTCAAGTACTACTACGATTGTTACTGATGGTTATCTCGGCTTCTTGTGCACGAGAATGAAGCTAACTAAAATAGCTCCGTGTTATCACGAAATTTTTTTGTTTGTTATTATGAAACATTCACTTGCCAATTAAGCACAATATTACGAAACTAATAATCCTTCTTTGAGAGTGAACTTTGCATGTGAAGTAGAATATCCCTAAGGCGCAACTATGGCGACATATTGTGTCCATGGCGACAGGAATTTAAAAAAATAACCTCAAACTTTTATAACTTTTATGACTGAAATTCTTTCATTTCTTTTAAAGGTCAGGCACTTTTTTCACTTTTTCCGCAGAACTTGATAGAATCCTACGTGACAGTGTGTCATGTTATGTAAAGATGCATTAAGATTAAAATTATTGTAGGTATGTATTACATGCAAAGAATTATGTTAATTAGTCAATAAAATGACAGAAAATCACCGAGTTTCGAACGAAAATAGCCACCTAAGTGTAAACCGGAATACGCCCAAAAGAGTCCTTAGCAACAATTCGTAACCCTATTTTAATATTACTATGTATTGTTTGGGGGTTTAGGTTAAACGGAATACGTTAAAGAAATATGGTAAAAAGCCCCGTTTATCAGCAACAAAGTTTGATTACATAGAATACCATTTTTTCCATTAGTTTTACGTTCTGGAAGGTGATAAGCTAGATTAATTTGGTTAATTTGGATAATTTATGTACATCATATCTTTGCAATATTTTCTAGCTTTCAAAATTAAATGTGCAGAACCTATATAATACAAGTATAATATCTAAACATCACTATAATCAATATTTGATAATAATTCTATATAATTCTAAAATACTTTTTTAACTTAAAGGGTAACAACGTTAAATTAGGAATAATAATTTTCACAGACAAAACCAACAACTAGACGGAGAGAGGTAGCTACAGTGCATTCTTTGGCCCACTAATAGAATTGTCGGAACCAGTACAATTACTACTATAGCATTATGTTACCCTTATGTCAATTTGAATTTTGTCAACTCATTCTGAATATGCCAAGAAAAAGAAAGGTGTCCTAAAAGTAGATTGTTTTAAATTTTTGCTGTTGTCTTTAGGAAACAAAATAAAACCTTGACAAGGACAACAAGCAGTGATCTTTGAAGGGCATGGATCTTCATTGACAGCTTGAAAACAAAGATAAGTTGAACCACTTTCTACTAAATCTCAGAAAGTGCCAAATGTGTCGTTGAGACAATGTCGTTTGCGAATTCTGTCCTAGATAAGAAACAATGTCAAAAATTCCTATGCAAAAGTGAGAACTTCATTTGCATTATGGCACTGATATAATAGACTTTTGTTTGTCCTTCGATTATTTTGCAAATCAGTCAAACGGAAAAAAGAGCAGACAAAAGACTTTTTTCTCTACATGCCGCGTCTTTAATATGTAACAGACGTAACATAAAAAAATGTATAACAATACAGGAACGATTTCATCTAAATCAACTCCAAAAGATTTTTAATGTCAACGAGGCAAAAAAAGTGTCGTTTTATTAGAAGTAAACCCCAAACCAAAGCATCGTCAGTGCTCGATTTAGAGTAGAGATGAAGTTAACTATACCCTCGAGAGATTAGACGAAAATGGAGGCAAGCTTTCCGAGGTGCGAGCAAGTTCCCGTAAAGTAACGAGAGAAAAAACATGCATAATTAAGAGACCGATTCCGAAGCTGATATAGGAGTATTCCGGACAGTTTATGGGATATGGTTGTCCCATGGGATACGCTTAGCGACTAGCGTTTTCAATGTCTGCAGATTTGCATAATATTCATTGCCATTTTGAATGTAATAGTGGGTTTGTATATCGCAGTAGTGCGAAATCATTGCAATGCACATCGGCAAAAACTCGTGATACAGATCTCGCGAGAATCCGGGAGTGACAAAAGCAATTTACGCCTATAAACACTATGCGAACGCCATCTTCCAACCAAGTAGTGAGACATGCATTATTTTTCGAAAAACAATGGTAATTTGTCATGCAAAATGACGATCATGTCCAAAACTTTCCACTCAAAAATTAACGGTATTTTGCATTCAAATTGTCTTTCAATATGCACAAGAGACTTTCCATTAACTGAGATTGTTTTCTGTATTCGACACAGACCATCTTGTGCCAGCTCGGCGAGTCTCTAAATTGAAACAGAAATATCAATACTTTGGGTCTCACATCTGATCTTGCGACGCATTACGGGCGTGAGAGAGGGTAATCAAACTTTATGGTCCAACTTAAAGAGAACTGACTACAACTAAATCTTTGAAAGAAAATTAAAATGAATAGCTGGTTGGACATTCCAGTACAGATTGCATTACTATAGTAAGAATCTAACCAAAATCACCAGAAATAAAATTTCAACTAATTTAACAATATTTTTTTTTCAAATCTTTGATGTAAAGTTAGGCTTGTGCACTAAGACCCGGGCACCATGTCTGAAGTGGCTAATGAGTATCTTTTTTGTGGTATAAAAAACAGGAGGAAGGGGTCGGTGGTTTGACAGAGGCACGCGGTGAAGAGCATGAAAATGGCGCATCAATGACAAAAAATGCGTGTGGTGGTGTCGACTAGCTTCGATCACGTGACTCCCAATCTCATCATCTTAATTAGATACTATTTTAAGCATTTGCCGAGTTTACTCCATACGTCAATGGAGTTCTTGTTTTGATACGTAGAGGATTGAAAATTATTGTTGTCTGACGACAGTGAATAATAACAGTGGTAACTTTGATAGTTCCTTAACACGTCTTCTACGGTCTATCTCGCATACAGTGCAGGAAAAACACGGACAACTGATGGTTATATATCGACGTAAGCTACCACCAAGCACCCGATGTCTGCCGCCGTAGTCAAGCAGACGACAGGCAACCCATGTGATAAACATCCGGGACACTCTCAACAAACTGACAGAAATGTCACGTGGGACAACAAGCAGACGACAGCAACAACGCTGTTTATCAGGGGTGCTTGATCGAACAGGTTTCGACAGAGTTGTAGAACCTGAGCGCAGAGAAAAAAAATTAAATGCTTAAAAAAATCCCATAGGTTGCTTACGGTATTCCAAAATATCAAGTGTATATCCTTAATAACTACTCGATATCTATTTCTTTTTTTTGCTATTCTTATACATGTATAAAATATGTTTATATTATTATTACATGTATCTCCATAACCTACTGCATTTAATTTTTTTTGCATATTTGGCTGCACATAAAATCTTGTATGTAAAGCTTTAAAACGCTTGTTTTTTTATCAATTTTCAAATTGAATAACTTGTATTAATCGATAATTTACATAAATCATTATTTACAAGAGAAATTTTATATTTTTTGTAAGAAAAAAAATATCTTAAAGTTTTGTATTTGTAATTTACTTTGAATTCGGATAAAGTCATGATTTTATGCTGGGTTTTTTTTACTTCAAAAATTGCTGTACATAACAATAATTCTGCATGAAACTTTAACGTTTATTATAAATAAAATTAAAACCAAAATTTTTTTTGGAGAATAGAGATTTTGTGCTCAATGGAATATATAGAAAATCAATTATTGTACAGGAAGACAATGATGTTATTTCAATTAAATCTGAGCATCTAAAGTTTCCCTCTCGTATTCTTTTAAACATAAATAATATTTACAGAAAGTTTATTAACCATTATTTTTCCCAGTAAAGCAGTTTATAACAATTTTACAACAAACTGATAGGAATAAAAATTGCAGCTTATGGTGCTTTAAACGAAAATTTCTATTCTGCACATACATTTATAAGTAAAATAATATTTAGTATATAGCTTCTAATGCGTACTCCCCTTTCACTTATTTTACATTCAAATTGTTAAACGCAATTAACTTTCACGGAAAAAAATAACAATGTTTTGGAAGAACAGAGTTTATTGTAAGTATAATTTAATAAATTACATTGATTAATACATTATTTACGCTATACAGCTTTGTAAAACACTAATAATGCGATTATGAGAATAAAGACACTATATAAGGAGTGGGATGGGGGTGGAATCATATTTTTAAATATTTTCAAGTAAACTTCACATGCACTGATTTAAGGTTATATTATGAAATATTTGCATTTCATTAATTATTCGGCAACATAAATGTTCGCACCATTTTTTTTTAAAAAAGTAAGTATTTCTATAAATTACTAACATATATTTTTTGTAATTCGTTTATATCAATTTTTAGTTCATTATTTATGCAACTATATTCTCACTGAAAATCAATGATCATTTACAGTAAAGCAATAACTATAGAGGGACAGCAAAGGTATAAATTTTCATAGGAAGCTAACCAAATACACAAATATTTATTTAAAGTAAAGCTTTTCTGAAATATTTATTTCAGGAATACATCTGATTTTCAATTTCGTTTTTTTTTTCGTTTCACACAAAAGACATATTTTTCGCAAGGTTTCTTTGTGGTTAGTGTCCTTATATACGCGTAATGTAAATAAAACTTTTGTGTCTCATTATACATATAAACATCAGTATAACAAGCATTTGGAAAAAAAAAGTTTTCAATGCCTACCTGTACATTGCCAAAGACTGCAGGTTGCTTGACCAATCGAATGTCCATTCCATGTCACGTGTTTTTAGGTAATTCTTTGGAAAATAATAACTTAAAAGTAATGAAAAAGTCACTTTTATGTATCGCTGAATAACTAGATAATCTGCATTTCAGAGAACCTTAAAAGGAGAACAACCTGAGAATATATTTCTTATCGAGATCAAAGACTTTCAATCGGCAGACATTTCGATTCCTGATTTTTAGGACAAATGAGCAAGACACGCAAATCTACGCCTATCTACTAAAAAACATGATGGACCAATCGCAAACACAGGGAGACCCTTATCAGACGGTTTAAAAGATTGACAGAGGCATGGTCTACCTTGCTGATAAAATGAAATAAAGATATGTCATTGTAGCTTTTTTCACTTAACAGTAAATAAATCATTCGGCTATGCAACGGACGGAGAGAGAGAGAGAGAGAGAGAGAGAGAGAGAGAGAGAGAGAGAGAGAGAGAGAGAGAGAGAGAAACAAAATCAAAATTAATCCTAATATTGTTTAAATTTTGAAGCAACATATAATGTTTCATTCATTATTAACTATCTCTTTTAAACCTGTATAAATGAACCAGAAATAGGTATGTTTCTTTTCATTAGCTATAGATACATTTTTGCTTGAAGCTAAAGTTTCGGTAATATTTTATTGCAAGCTTTGGTATGCGCCGCAGTGAGAGATAACGTTTCTTCATATGGGAATCCTATTTATGTTTTTTCTATTGTTTCGATTTATTAAGATCTCTTTTTGTAATTTGTTTCTTGGAACCCCGGGTGATTACAGAAACAGCAATATTCATTAAGGTGTAAAATGGTATTGACTGTGCTGCAGTTCTATTTGTTCTCGCCCAGACACAGATGCAGAGCGAGGGAATATTTCCACGACGGGCACATGCGGGTAAATAGTACCCGTCAGTTCTCGCTCCAAATCTCGTTTTTAACGATAACTAATGCGAAATCGACGAGAAAGTTGGCCAAGAAAATTTCAAAAGTGTGGCCAAAAGAAAAACGTATTGGCATTTGTAATGGAGGGCTGATCGACCAGACTTGTCTAGGGGGTCTTTATTAAAACCTGTTGCCATAATATCTAACATAGCGACATTGTGATTACATTGCAAAACATAATGTCAAAAGGAAAAAAAAAGATGGACACTCCGTAAAGTGATTTCAATGTTTGTCAAGGGTTAGTAAATCAGCTAAGTCTCTTGGTCTATACACTCTTTTATGAAAGCGAGGCCGTGATTCAAGATGGCGCCATCTGAAAAAAACTTCACACCCTTCCGAGTGGAAATCGACCTTGATTGACGTCCAACTAGTCTATATCACTGAAATGAACCGAATTACACGTTTTGTAGACTTCCTCAGACGCCGAAATTAAGGTAAATGATGACTTGGAGCGGTGATGGGAACCACGCCGAATTTCGCGACATTAAACATTCCCCCCTCGCTTCGCATTCCCCCCTCTCCTCAGTACACGTTGATGCCTCGTTAGCCGTGGATACACGGAGGTTTTTTACTCCCTATCTCGATGACTATAATTCATCAGACCGATACACTTTATGATCAGACTGCCAGGTTTTCCGACAACTCATAAAGATTTATCAACATCAGTTTTCTTAGACGACTTAAATTTTAATTGGCGCAATAACTTTTTACAGCTTTTGGTAGGGATTTGTGCGAAGAAACCTTTTTCTCGAATTCCTATTTGTCTAAAAACTGAACAATAGCGAGTGAAAACAGCTGTTTCTTGTAAACATACGAATTCTTTCTTAAACATTAAATTTCAAACAATTATTGTTAATTACGACAATGAATAAAAAAATCTTTACAAGCTTCTTACAAGCTTTCTTTATTTAAAGATTTTGTTGATGTATACACGATACAAGCCAATGAAATAAAGAATTCAAAACCGATATACTGCATGATCAAATATAAGTGTCTCTTAATTTTATTTGAAATAAAATAAATGAACCATTTATTTATTTTCACAAACATATTTTCAAATCCTTGTGACACATAAGCTGTATTTTGTAGGTTTTATTTAAAAAAAAAACGTAATTCAAAAATTGTACATTAAAAATAGACCACGATAAATGTGTAAAGTTACAATATCGTTTTGTCCAATATGACAGCAGTTTAGATTTTACCTGCAAAAAACGTGATAGGGTTTCGAATTCGGATATTTATGGCTTCCGGCTGCTGTCTTGGTGCAGCAGATTTTGGTCATAAACCGTTATAACAATCATTGAAAGTCCCATTTATCACCCAGGGGTTAACAAATTTAGGCAATCTAGATATATCAGTGAATTAACATGAACAACAATGATACTTATGAAATTTAAGGACGGCTCGCAAAGGGATATAGGGGATGAATACAGTAACTGGGTTTTAAAAATAGATTTGACGTTTAAACCATCACTCTTTTCACTAAAAACAATTTTTAGGAGAAAATTGCTGGTTTAAGAAATTGATTTTCGGTTAAGATGCCTCTACACCTATAACTTCATGATAATACATGTACGTCACAACATGGAGATTTAAATGTCTTGTGAATTTATTTTTATCGACAGAGATTTTGTTTAAATTCTAAGCTCAGTAGATAAAAGATGATAATACTGAACCACAGAAAAGTTAGGTTCGAATACGAAAGGGTATTTGTTATACATTATATGAAGGTATATGTTTTAAATAACTACTTTCTGTTCTCTGTAATTGCTTTTTTCTTGTCATTAACAAATTGGAATACATGCAAAAATATCTAATTATGAAAGACTCAAGGTGTTGAAAGACGGATTTTTTCTTTAAAGTTAGAGTGCAGTTAGAGTGATCAACCGTTTAAAGTTACAAAGAATCAAAATACTTACAATAATTTTAAACTTTGTAAAAAAAAAAGGTACTCGAAAAATTATTATAGACCAAGATAATGTGAAACAATGATGCATGCATTTTCCTAACTAAAGTGATTTTTATTGTGAAGAACCAAAGAAAAAAAAAGAACTTTGAATTTCCCTCCCACTAAATGTATGTTCATGCATGATCATGCATGTTTACGCAAGCGTATTGTAATACTATAGCATATTTTAAGCATAAACAAGTGGTCTGTCGGGTGACCCGAATTTCTTCTGAAACCAAAATTGTCTAATTTTAAAAGATGAACTCTTTGATTATTGCGTACTTCTGACTGCAACTTTTGAATTTTCTTTAATTCCATTATTCCTGCACTGCCTTTCCTTTGTTACTATTTTTAAAAACAGCAATTTCAATCACGTGACGCACTTATCAATGTTAAAAACATACATGTACGAATTACAGTACGTTTTAAATATTGTAATTGTAAAGTTAAGTTTCTTTATCTTCTAATACTTCATTTAATATTGTCAATTATCTATATATACGTTTTAAGTCAAATGAAATGAGTTTCTATTAGTAGTCAAATTTTTTTTGTATATTAATACTTCTTTGTCGTAATGTCTTTTTTTTTGTATAAAATGGTGCATTCCCTTTCTTAAAAATGAGCTCAATATATAGATTTTTTTATGATAAATAAGATTTGAAAAAATCATTAATTTTGTCAGAGGAAAGATTTCTCTTCTAAGGAATATATACTCAGTAGCAAATCAATTTTTGTACAGGATGACAATAATTCAGTTTTGCTTCAATTAAGGCTTCTTAACAGCTTTTCCCACAAAAATAAAGCTAACAGAAATTTAAAAGCTATGTTATTTTTTTTCATTTTCGCAGAAAATAATATCTCATGAAAAAAAATTCAACATGAAAATTGCAGCTCATATTGCTTTAAATTGTGTTGTCTCTAATTACTAAAACCCAAAATAAAATGTATCTGCAACTGACCAATTATCGTAGCTCAGGGAAAAAATCATTCGAATGAAGTAAGGGAATTTTATTTCAAATAATGGATTAAAATCGTGCAGTTTTCATTGCAAATATAACTTCTGCATCTTGAGTACAGAAATAGCAATCAGTAATTAATAAATTCCTTTAATAAGCAAAGTATAGGGAATCGTAGCTCGTATATTATAAATCACAGTATAAGAATTCCGAAACTGTTGGATCAGACTAGATTAAACAACGTGATTTTCAACAACATGATTTTCAAAATCGGAGACAGAATGAAAATCAGTTTGTTAATCCAGCAGTTTTGCTAAAGAGCAATTATTCCAACGCACCGAACGCCCGATTCATAAATTATCAAATCTGTGTATCCTCCACAGCATTTAATATCTATTGGATATACTAATTCTAGACTTACTTTTAAAAAAAAATCCTCTGATATGCAAACCTGTAATTATAGCTGTGATTTCAACCCCTTCAAGAGAATTAAGGGATACACTTCCCGCCATTTTGCAAGAAAATTGTGTCTCAAAAAGACTCTAAAACGCCATTGATTAATTGACTTTAATGATTAATGTGTGATTGCTGTCTTAAAGAGTTTAAATAATATTCAAGAAGCGATTTTATATTTTAGATTTCGTCGCCGGGGACCGGGGCGATATGTTTGATGTAGCCTTAGCGATGCCTTTGAAGATTTTAGAATAGATTATAATTTGACATGTACGTTCCAACAAAGGTTCTAGTGTCGCCAATTGCTGCCACCCCGGATTAGAGGAACCAGCGAAGCTGTCCATTACACAGTCACTTTTGATCACTACCACAGACCATTTTGTATGGTCAAATTGTATTTTAACTATAAAACAAAGTAATCAGATTAAGTGGCATCTTAGATAATTACCTACACAATTTTATCCTGACCTTTTTTTATCGCACACTCTCTGAATTTAAAGTATATATATTAAATTTTGTTCAATTCATTGAATCAATTTATTTTTTTTTTAGTTATTATTTTATAATGTTTATAATTGTTATAGAAGTTTTTCAAACAATACAAGTATTTAATTATGAAATTATTTCTATCTGGTAAGAACTTATATTTCTAGAAATCCCAAACTTTACGGCCAAAGATTAAGTTATGGTTATACTGATAACACGAAAAAAAACTCACTCTAGAAAATGAAACTAGAATCGTTGCATAAAAAAGTAAGTAGGATTAAAATAACAATAGTTTTGGGTTTCTGTGGCTGTTTAATATGAAGACCAAGCTGATCTTTACTTTATCTATCCTAGGACAACAGAGTCTATTGCGCCGTGATTGCTTTGTCGCGTCACAAGTTGGAGTTTCGTCTGGAAGGTAAACTGTTTTGAACACCAAGAGGATGGTGTCTGGTGGTCTCTATATTGGACATGGCATCTGTGCGTGTAACTTCTCGCGTCATGCGAAGGTTGTCCCAAGTACTCAGGGCGAGGGCGTCATGATGCCTCCCGTTACATAATGAAATCTCCTAAACACTTCACCCATCGTCGCCGACCAACCTCACAGAGGCAGCCCACGTGTCACAGAAAAATTCCCTTGAAATGCATTATTATTTATTATCTCTCTAAGCGAAAAAAAAGTTACATTTTGATATACCCTCGCGGTGTGCGGTTGGTCGCCAAATGTCGGGGACTTTACTCCCCTCCATCGTCAGAAGAATTCTTCAAAGGGCTGTAAATCAAACAGGTCGCCCATTTATTTGGAAAGCGAAAGTGTATTTGTTACATGTTGTATTTTACTTTTGGCGACTACCCATCGTCTAAGGGTCGCAAGAGGTGACAGGAGTTGTTTTTGTTCATCCTGGTTTAGAATTATTAAAATCTTCGCTGAGTGAGCTCCCGACAGCCGAGATCAACCTGAATGCCCCCTTTGCATGACACGTAGTTTTGGGCTTGGGGTGTGAGAAGGTTATGGGCAGCGCCATTCAACTTTGGAATGCTTTTCCTTGTACACTTTCCCCATTTAGTTTTTTTTTCTTTGATAAGTTAACGTCGCGATGACGATTCATCATATTTTCATGTTATGTGTCATTGGAGTGTCTCCCGCTTTTGCTGTCGCTTTTTTCTTGTCAGTTTTTCGGTATTTTTTCATTGAAAGTCGCCAACTAAATCACGACTATATTTGATGTTTTAACCTGCACATGATATACTTTTGATGTTGATGAATTATGAACAAATTTTTGCGAGAAAAACGTCTTATACAAGAAAAATAAGCTATCGCTTTCTGTAATTATAATCATGTTCTTTTATTAAAAATGGTATAAAAACTAATACTTAGTGTCTGCTAATTTTAATATAAGTTATCTGTAGTTTAAGACATCACAGGAAAGGTGGAATAACATTGCAAATACCCAAGCTTAAGTAAAAATATGTCTCGCAACTACAAAAGCTGGTCGCTTTCTAGATAAAATCAGGAAATATGTACTCAAAGCTTCTATTTCTATCTTCTTGTATCAAATTCCAAATGTGCAAAGATTTTTAATTAAAAATATACTAAGAAGTGACTAATCTGATGTATTTTAATTAATATTAATAGATTGATAAATCTATAGCGACGCCGCCAGAAGATAACCGGAAACTGGCTCGACGACATAAAACCAGCAACAGCAGCGGTGACGTAACACGATGTACAGGTACAGCGGATCGAGATGTTCCGGCGCTGATGAAACGAGCGATAGTCCCTGCAACGTCGCCAGTTACTGCACGGAAACACCGTATCTGTACAGTATCTTTCTTTTGGAGTGTAATGATCAAAGATTGTAATTACCAATTAGACGGTAAATTGTGTCTTTCTTGAAGCCACGGCGCGAGTTAACTGCAAGACAAACAAGCCCCGCTGTCAGATTCAATACATGCGGTGGCTACTTGAGAGATCCGACTGGTCATTTATGCCCGAACCACAAGCTTCGGCGGTTCTGAACATCCAAAAGAATGCTGATCCTTTTGCGATCGTCAATTTGGATTAGGGGATATTGTCCATATGCGTGGGGGCCCTACTGGTCCGATAAACAGAACACGATGTGGCGCTATGAGAAGGCGAGGAAGCTGTGCTACAAAAGACCACATGCAGTGGTGGTCAGACAGAGTCGTGCAGGAGTCGATCACCAGACAAACGATCGATTCAAACTCTACAGTGGCCTTGCTCGTATTGATGTTGAGCAATGCCAGGAATGGGTCAGCCCAATACGAGAAAGGAGCTTCGCTTCTTTATTGCTTCCCAATTATTTGCACAATGGCCGACATATTTTACTTAGCATGTACATAAACATATCCCCGAATAAAGGTATTTCAACAGGGTATCTTGAGGTAAAATCTGAATAAATACCAAGCCCGGATGTGGTGCCAAGACCGGTTTGGAAATTAGGTAACACTGTTGTAACTTTGATACAAATGGCGACGCTATTGCTACCAATCACGCCTCGTGTTTGACGACAAGGTTCTTCAAAAATCTCGAGCCTTTTATCATAGTAGGTACGAGGAATGTCTGGTATATCGCCCATAATAAAATAATAATTTGGTATTTACCTACAGACAGTGGAAACTGTTTGAGTGGGAAATTTATCTGATGTAGGTACATTAAAATCCCACGGTAGAAGGGTTATAAAGCGGCCCTCTAATTACAGCAATCGCTACATCGATAAGATTGACTAGTCTAACTAGATAGAGGAAGTATTAAAAATGCCAATTTTATCATAAATATGTACCACCGGAAGGGTCGAGGGTTGGTTCCAATGAGAGCAATTCACATCCACCGTATTGCTTCCCCTCCCTTCCCCTCCCACCCCGTAGTTTTATTTTTAAGAATCACCTGTCATTACGATTGCCAAGAGGAGTCCGTTGTAAAGTAGCCATCAAAATACTGATTAAGATTGATAACAGTATGATGAAGATGAGAACTCTTAATAAATACCACGCATTTGGCCGTATTGGTGATGGATTTGAAATGGCATTTACTTTCTCTTTATCAATATACGTGTAATATCTTTTCCATAACATTTTCTTGAAGAAACCATTGTTTAATCCAACTGTATTTGTTTATACTAAAGGAAATTGCAATGGGTCCTTGAAAACATACAAGTGTATTTGTTAAAAGCAATCAATAATAAAGTATTAATGTATCAAATGAACAACACCCCAAATTTAACAAAATCTAACAAAGACCACAAAGCTTAGCGACACAGGTGTGCTGTTCATTAGAATTAAGACACAAAGAAGATTCTATAAATGATATAACATCTGTTGGCTAGCAGATTAACGAAAGCTTCCAATTCAGTATCAACTACCAATGATATACAATTTTATCTTGTAATTGTTACGACAATTCGTCTCTAATTGCAATATACCACTACACGTGCTGCTTGTTTCCAGATTTCGCCAGAGAACAAGTTAAGTGGGGGTATTTAGATGACGCCACCCCACGATAACAATTGAATCAGGATTTTAGGGTGTGCCCTTTCCGGAAATTACATGTTCAAAATCTCGAGACCGTGGCGAAAGTCCAGCCGAGTGGCATGTTTTTCATTTAGATCCGTCGCCATCACTGACCGATCCCCGGGCTGGGTGGGAAAATCCATCCTCTCTCTAGGAGACTGTCAAGTGTTGATGTAAAATGATTGGGACATGGGGGAGTCGCGAAGTCCGAGATGTGTGCCGGATAGGGCTTAGGCTGGTGACGAGAGTCTGGTTTGGTCATCACTTGTGGTCAGTCCCGGCAGACTAGGCTGTTATTTTGTCGCCCAATTAAATGGAAATCTCGCGTGGAAGTGAAAAGATGTGAATGGGAGGCGATGCCGAGATAACGCCAATATTCGCTGGACTCCCAAGGAGCGATAGCCTTGTTACTGTGTACCGGCGATTAGCCAGTCGCCTGTAGTTGGATCACCGCCATTGTACTTCGAGCAGATGATAAATAAAATATAGACTTTTATTTACACAAGTTTTAGCATACGTTTAACGTTTTTCTGCTAAATAGAATCTTTAGAGCTACATGTACATAATCACGGATAGAGTGATGGTACTTGTTGGTAATATGCTTCTTTTATTATATTTACATGTATTAGATAAATGCAGGGCTCGGTGACTTCTATTATTTGTACCAAAAGAACGTTTGTTGTTGACCACATTTACAAATTCAATTACATTAGGGATACTGAAAAATATAACTTAAAAACTTATATATTTTTAATCATTTGTTTTGTGCATAAAATGCAATTCTTATTGTTTTTTCAACGTTTATGGGCTGTGCATTTAGGTTTTCTATATTATAAATGTGAAAAAATACTTAATAAGACTTTATTTTGAAAATAAAAACGTGATATTGCCAATGTATGATAAGTTTTCATTCACTTTTTAGCATGTATTTCAAAATATCAAGGGTTTTCTATTGATTCTTGTTTATAAAATTTTGGCATCGGATTTTCATATTTCCAAAGTATACAAAACATTCTGAACATTTTTCCTTGTTTTTCTTTATTTTAATCTATGTTCTATTACAACAATTACTTTAAATTTTTGGTCATAATTTGAATTATATACGATCTTAAGTTTTGGCTTATTTACATATGGATTTGCATTTCTGAAGCTACCTGGGTTCTATTATTACATCACAGCGTATACAGATACATTTATCTGAGTTTTAACATTAAAATATGTCGACTTATATAAGCATATATAATTACAAGTACTATCTAATAATTACTAAAGAAACGTATTCATTTGATTAATTCATAATATAAAATTTTTAAACATTAGATTGTAGGAATAATTTGGTCAATTTGGTGGGTGGTGGGTACTATTTTAAAAGGAATAAAAAAACTAAACCGTTTTTATGACCTAACTTCTAAACGTCGTCTGGAAAACAAGACAAAATATAGTAACGTTCGGAGGGCGGGAATAAAGAAAACTCCGCCACATTTTTAATTTACGATATTTGCTTTAAGGAACCTCAAATATATATAAGGCTGTAAAAATTAATAATGGATATTAATCGGTTATCACATTAATTTACTGCTTTGACGTAACATTACTCAGTAAAATACCTCATGACGTATGTCTGTTGCCCCATATTTTGACAGTTGGACATAAAAACAAGACCCCGGAGAAAATACAGCAAAAGCTTCCGATTTTTGTAATGATTGAAAATCAATAATAAAACGCCAAATAGAATATCAATGGACTGGGCTACTTGTTAGATCAATGATAAAGTCGTTAAAATTTGCCCGTAATGATCGTGAACTTGCGCAGACAATAGAAATTAATGTGATAACAAATTGATACGTGATCACGTGGCCCACGGGCATGTGTTGTCGTTTGTGGTCATTTGTTGGCGGGATTTAGAGGACCAGACAACATAAACATGGTCTGTTATTGTTTAAAAGAAAACAAAAAGATAAAATGTGTAACATGAAATGAAAAAAGGCGGCACATACTGTTTGTTATTCTTGAAAAACAAGTTCGAATCTTGGTTTTCCAGTTCAAGACTATTTTAACGGGTTTATCTTAGTATTAAAAAAAACTAAATAATCAAGAATTATTGTTTTTAATTCCGCCGGAATAGCTTTGAAATGTCTAGTGTCAATTACATTTTTTTTATAGAAAAAACGGTAAAAAAAAAAAGAATAAACCAAAAACTGCTTGTTATTTATTTTTCCACTTGCGGATTCAAGAGCGATTTCCATTGCTCCAGAATGTTTTGGTATATTAATTGGTCTTCATAACTTTACATACACATTTTAGTACACACAATGTTATTCATGAAAAGTTTGCCACAATAGAATAAAAATAGCTATAGTCACGGACCAATAGATCATATGCAATAGTGATATACATTTTGTACTTTAATCTATCAGAAATGACCCGAAACTGATGTTTGAAATTACATGTTACATACTTTTTGAAATTTGCATGCCTGTAAATAATTTCAATATTTGTATTGTACATTTATCCATGCCAGTGATTTATTGCTTCCTGAGATGATGTTGGTTGGCGGCCCAAGAGGATATGAACATTAACTGAAATAAACAACATTAATAAATATATAATGAGCGGCACTGGACATCTCACATCAGGTGTCAACTTCACCTGGTCAGGGGCGAGGTGATCTATGTCTGTCCATCCTCTTAGATTAACAGTGTCACACGCCAGTCTCGTGTTTATAGGCGCTTGTTGATTCGTAGATCATCAAATGATTTGTACATGCATATATATAAAATATATCAAAACTTCAAATTTTATTTATTGTTTTTACAGTTATCTTGTTTCAGCGTTAATAGGCACTTGTTGATTCGTAGATCATGAAATGATTTGTACATACATATATAAAATATATCAAAACTTAAAATATTATTAATTTTTATATTTATATTTTTTCAGCTTTTAACACGTTGAGGTTTATTTTGAATTTACTGCGATAAGCCAGATTCAACGATCTCGAAGAAATATTATGTATGGTGCCTTTCAGAACTGTTTGATTGAAAAGTTCCAGATAGTTAGTTGTAAGCATATACAAGAAGGCGAATACAAACGAGTATTCATGCCATTTTACTCAAAGCCTGACTATTCAATTATTTTATAGCGATTAAAGTATATAAAACGCGTGGGTAAAAAGTCATGTTGGTGAACATTTTATTGAAGTTTGTACATGTAGTAAAAAGCTTGATGATGAATTTCTGTAAGCATCGTAAAATGATTAATTTTATCGGAAGAAAAAAAAAAGATAATATAAGAATTATTCAGTTTGAATATTCATCATACAAACATAATTTATCAAATTTCTCGAAACAATTTGTTCTTCTTTGTTTAATTTTGCACTATCATTTTATATATTTCTGTGGTCAATTTAGGATGGTCTTTTTCAAGATTCTAGCAGACGACATTTGACAGAGATGGCGCCTGGAGTCTGGGACCAGCGATGTAGCCCCTGTTTACTACTAATTATTATGTGAACATTTATTTTCTTGAGTAACTCATCAACGGTTGTGCATTTACAAATAAGTGTCAGAAATGATGTTACTAGCCACGAGCTGACTGTCAACGCGAGAGATCTACGCTACCTAATCATTGAACAGAAATTATTTGACGCGAACTGACAAGAAGCTATTTCCGGGAGAGTTATCTGCCCCTGGTTACGCCTGTCTGTCAAATTTGTTGTCAATTCGGGATTAAGAAATGCACATTAGTAAAACAATATTTTGTTATTTATTTTAAAGCAACACTAGTAAATATTTGTTGACACGATCTACTTAGAACGCCCATGATGATTTAATGTTTTGCAAGCACTTGTTCCGTATTTATTAACAGTTTCACCATTAAATCATTTTTAAATGTGAAGAACTTCAAAATCAACAAGACAAAATTTGCACCATGCATGAAACTGTACACTTATATATTTAGAGGTGAATGGCCATAAAATTTATTTTCATTTTACAAAAAGTTGTTCATGATTACGCAAAGGTTAAACAGTGAAATTCTTTAAAAAATCGATTCAACCATTGCGGGCTTACTAAATAGAAGAAAAAATAAAGTAGAAAAAAAATTCCCACGAAATTTATAATTAAAAGAAAGTAAATTTTGATTATAACGCGAATTTGCAATTGAACCAAACGCACGATCACATGGTGGTTGCCGGAACCCTGCACAGCTATAGTTGGGTATCCAGTGTGAAACGAACTCTTATGTAAAAACACAATGTATTAAGTTTATTATTACATTATGGCCGTAGTGCTTGTTGATAAATCTGTAAGAATTTCACACGATACCTTCAATGTGTGAACAAAACGAAACAAATAAATTCTAATGTTTTTGAATTGGCGCTACACAGAGACGTTTTGTGTCTGGAAAATGTCATAAGTATAAAAACGTATCGGCATCCTTACGGCCCCGCACGGATCAATGTGGTTCTGATTTTTGAATGTGGTGTTTGAATGTTGTGGCCAGACAGACCAATGTGGATATTGATGTCAATTTGCCCCCGCGAAAACTTATTTTTTTGACATCTCTGTAAGAATCAATCCTTGCGTTAAAAAACAGTCAAGAAACGAGTTCGTGGCGCCAGCCCGGTCTCAAGTTAGGTTCTAGACACCCTCAAATGAAAATAAAACTCTCAACTTTACATAAACGACACGGGCACTCGTCCAATCAAATGCCCGAGAGGTTGATGGATCGAAGTTTTGTAACAAGTAGTCGAGGAACACCATAAGCAAAGACAATCCCAGGAAAAGGACTTTCGCCACAGTCTTCATATAACCGGACTACCATTGGTTACATTCATTGATCCAACAGCGTCATCCAAGAAAATAAGCTGTCAAGTGTCAGCTTGTTCTGTACAGGTTATATCCAAGACATCTATATTATCTTGAAGATTTCCTTATCCTTTAAAAATAAAAATGTTTAAAAGACGGCATTAACTTCTTAACCATTTCCAGAAATATTCTATATATTCAGATTGCTAGAACATTGTAAATAAAGCAAAAACTTTTTTGCCAGATGTGTGCAAAACAGGCCCTTTACAGTAACTTATGAGAGTTTTTCTTTTTACTTGAAATCCTACAAATCAAGGAGGAATGAGCGCCAATATTTAGAGTAACACCTCTATATTTTATGTCCGCGGATGAGTGTTTTAAGAACACTTTTTGAAGCTGAGGCGCTCATTTGATGAAGAGATTGACAATGTCATACATCACACCAAAGGAAGAGCAAAATGGAGCAAGCCACATTTCTGTGAAGTTTAAACATTTAAAAAGATTTCAAAAACAGGGTTGGGTGTCTCGGGGGTCTAGCTTTGGCATGGTCATTTATCAGCCACAATTAGGGCGCGATAAAGCTGGCCAAGACTTACATGCAGGTGCTGCGTTTTTCACTACATGTGGTTGCGTCATCAATTTAGTTGAATGCGATCATTTATCAGTGCACTTAATTTGTTTGTGTGGACATCTTTCTCCACTAAATAACCGGGAGCGCTTGTAAAAAATGGCTATCTGGACATATACGTATGATTATCGGGTTTTAAAATCAGTGTTCACAGTACCTACGTCCCTATACTTGATGACACTTCCTAGCCCCCAGCACTCTCGATAATTGATTTTGAGATACGATACGGATCTCTCCATAGAGTCCTATAGACGGAGAGCCCTGTTCCTTCTCTATATCTCTTTCTCTCTTAACATGTACCTGATGTTTACAAAATTATCAATTAAACCCACGTCTATCTTACCTGATCTAACGTTACTACTTTATCAAAATCTCATGTCATTAATAAAAAAAAGAAGACGCAAAGTGTTACGTTAATTTCAAGTGATAATTTTTACTATGAATGCCGGAGAAAAAAAAGTAAATTAGAATTAAATATGAACCGTCATATTCAGCTGACAAGATATCTAAATCATGCTCATCCGCAGTACACTTGGAGATTTGAACGAACTTTGAACTTTATTATTAACTGCTCAAACAACACGTTTTTATCAGCATTTGTGTATCTGCAATGCTTCACTCTAAATCGCTGGTTGCGCAAACGTACCAGGCAGAATGCGAAACAACCTCCCAGTAACATGAACTCCAAACACTTTGGCCCAACTTATTAATCATACAGTTGAACATCCCGAGATATGATATTGTCAGAGCAGTAAGATTTCATAAATCAAATTTGTGTATTTTTTCTCCCTTCTCAGCGTTGGGTGAGCGGGATTTGGTTTTGTTATATGACCACGTCTAGAATTGGCGACGGTGGAGTGTGTACCGTGTGACAAGACGGAGACATCACTACTAGCTCTCACGTACATCTCAGGGCTGGAGAAACACCGGGGTCAGAGACTGGGGAAGAGCAAGGCCGGGATGCAGTTATTTTTAAGACCCTGCCAGATATTTTTCTCTATAGCTGAACTTTAAAAAAAAAATCAAATTCCTCCTTAAAAAAAAAAGTTACTATCTCTCTATAAAACCCCCAGAATACACAAAGTCTTGTATGTTTTTTGTTGGTGGTTCAAATCTATGTAGTATACAGCTATTTAGTGTTGTTGGTGCGTGCACTGTATGCATGTGTGTGGTTCTTTTTACTCTTTGTATGTCTTAATCACCTTGTTTGTGGGTGCAAAGACCAAGAGGTTCACTTTTCGCCTCCATTTTGTAGATTTGTTGGAAAACATTGAGACGTAATTATGCAGTGTATTTCCTAGATAAATTCGGCGCATTCCTACCCTCTCCGTGTCGATGCTGCTACAATTCCAGTGAGCCAAATGGTCATTTGCGTGCTTTCTGATCGCTGGCAATTCAATGCGAAGCAAACCAGATGGCGTTTATTCTCAAAAAACAGGTACTAGTAAACATGGAGCACGCTAGGTGTCTGCTTGATAATTAGCAAAAATGTTGTTCCGGATGGCATTCGGTGCCAGGTTTTCTTCAACGTGTCATTGCCGTGTACCAAAGCGGCCATGATGTGAATTCGACGGGCCTTGTTGCATGAATCGTCTACGGGTAATTGCCGAAACTTGTAAAACTCTCTTTCACACTTGGAGTTCAACCAATTTATGTAATAGTTGGAAATTTGTCATTCCAAGAACCTACTCTTTAAAACAATACCACATGTAACGGTGCCATCTGGTTTATTTGCCGGTAGAATACTTCTTACGTATTGTGAAAGAAATTATTAATAACTGTGAAAAGCCTATCCTATGCTGTTTGAAGCGCCGAGACCCGCACACGCACGCGACCATTGGAAGCCCAAAAATGCCATTCTCTCAGATACAGAAATTTCCATGGCGACTGAAACAGCAGGTTGTCCGACAAACAATTGTATTAATTAAATATTGTCATCTCCCCAATGTCTTTGCTAATTGCAAACTAGCTGGTTTACCGAAAACAAATACGTTCCCGCAACTCTTCACCATTCTTCTGGTAGAGTCGGTGCAAATTAAAGAACAAAGATGAAAAGAAAAGAGTAAATTAAATGAATGTAAATCCACAAAACGTGTAAGCAGAGAAAGGAAATAATCACGTCGTTTTTTTTATTCAGAGAGTTCGAAAAAATTATACCAATTTTTAAAAATTGAAAACATTCGCGAACTAATGCTGAGTTTCATTTATTAAATCTTCATTTATATTTCATCGCCTATTGTGTTTGGATTTCCGAATCTCTGAAAATATCCCCATTTCTTTGGATCTTCGATTATATGCTCCTCATCCTATCTATTTTGTTGTTTATGAAGGAATTGATAAAGTCTTTGTTCAGATGTGTTTACACTTTCTGAAGAAAAATCTTCTCTATTTATGATAACAAATTACTTCTTTTAAGTTGATGATGTCGGAAATGTACTTGTATCTGCTAAAATATTTTTATAATTTATAAATTATTTATAAATAAAATCCCTTCATGTTTTACTATCTAGGAACATTTGTCATTTTGGAATATCAAACAACGTTGAAGATAAAATGGCTCGCTCATCAGATATAGAACGTCAAAGATTGCACCAGATATTGATAGAACAATGCAAAACATATGATGGCCCGCTCTGAATTTGACAGCGTTAAATACGATGTCTGTTAGCGATTTGCAAAAAAACCGATTTGGTTGCAAAAAACCCGAAAGCACTTTGCAGATATTGGCATGAAACATGTCATTGTGAACAGGCTAGCCTAACTTATTGGTAGAAACCGATGCCATGCTGATAAATTGTCACATGATGACACTGTCCAGCCGAATTTTGTCCCGCGTGTTTTCAGTACATCTACCCCCTGTCGCCGCGCACGCGCCGATGGACCATCAGTGCCCGAGGCGTTCCGATCAGGGCTCTGGAATCAATTAGGAAGCTTCAATCTACAATCCAATTGTACATAATACAAGATGATGCTTCGTTTTTTTCACGATAAACGTATCAACAATCCCCGATTTTCTTCAGAAGATGTTTTTATCAGATTAATGCCTAATCCCGACAGACTCGCATGGTCCGCGATTGAAGCGTTCAGTCGTATGATGAACGACATAGACAAGCCCTATTCAACATAAAACCAATCAAATTATGAACATCTTGGTTTTAGGGGAAAAAACAAAATCTTAACTTGTAGGGGCATAACATGACAAGTTTATGGGATTTTTCATCATACAAACTGTCGATGGCTAGAGGTCACGGGGGATTTATCTAGACAACAAAGAATACTCCATTATAAAAAAAACATGATTTATCATGAGGAGAAACGAAGTTTATAACTTGAAAAATATCAAATATAAGAAATAAATCACATAAAACAAGACAAATGAAGTTAAAATCTTCGTACAATTAGGAGTGAAAGCGTGTAATTGGGCTTAGCACGGGGGTATTGCAGACTTTTACATTCAAATGGGAGTATGTTTGGCCGTATTACCTTATGAAATTAAAAAAAAAAGAGTTCTTTTTTATTGCGAAATTTAATATCACTTGGAATTACATCTTCAAAGAAAAACAGTCATAAATAAAGTAACTAGTCCCTGATTATTGTTTTACAAGGGCTTTCTCTTTCATTTTGTCGCGGTTCATGTTGTTTTTTCCCTGAAGGAATTCACGATAATCTTAATCAAACAGACCGCTTAGCAGATTAAATAAACATAAAATATTCAACCAAAAAGAGTACTAATTTATTTATGAATTAATCAAAGTCGGTAACAAAATTAAAAGAGTTAATTTTAATTTTAAGTTTGAGATTTAGTAAAAAGATACAAATCGCTTTTTACTGCTTTTTTTATCAGTAAAATCAGACTGTGCGATTTTCTCCTTCAGCATTGAATTTGGTGTTAAACACTTTTACAACAATGTAGTGGAATTAAATTTACACGTGTACTTGTGTATCTTTGGTCCCTTAACAGTGTAATTAAGGTCATATAGATCAAAACTAAAGACTTTTACGACGATTTTACTTTCTTTTATATCTTTGCACTGAAATCCCCACGTCTGAGAAATGTTAGGTCAAAAGAAAACCGCCCATTAATTTAATTAATACCACTTGAGACGACTTGCTTTGAAAAAAAAAATTAAAGGATTTTATATTTATTAAAAGAATGATTTCATTATCTATAATGATAATTCTAACATATCTAGAAATTACCGATTAATATGTACGAAAATTTAGAATTTATTAAGAATATAATTAATATATAAGATTCATATAAATAATGACGAATTGTTTTTTTCATATTAACGAAAATAATTGTTTATTTTTTCACTGATTTTAAACAGAGAGATCTTTCAATAATTATTCGTGAAAAGTTAAATAAAAGAAGACACAATTTAATAGAAAATGTTAAACACAATTTTTCAAAAGAATTTTCAAAATTTTTGAAGTGAATTTTTATATGAAACAAAATTTAAATGAATAGAGAAATTATGGCAAATAGTCATGACTGCCTCCTCTTTGTTTGGATATGTTGGGAGAACCCTGCATGGTCATAGCCTTGGTCGACAGATGGGGCTATGGGGGTTTGACACACGGAAATCAAACACTACAATTCAACTGCAATTATTGTAGTATTTCTTTGCTGAATTTTGACAACCATATTTGAAAATACGGACACTATCGCTGTTAATAGTGTTAATAGGAGCATTGGGAGTTGGAAAAATTGTCACAACTTTGTCTTCGATAACAAAGGATATTCTGGACCAAAATATGGTTTTCATTTCAATGGGTTCAAAATTTACATGAAATTTCCCGCCCCTTCAACCGCTGCTAAATCGCTACCCAATAACACATATTCACTGTTAACAATGTCCAAATTAGGAGGAAAATTGGGTCTTTTTAGTTCATTTCCATAAAACAGGACTTTGAAAAATTTGATACTGTGTTTAGCAATATCTTAATCCTTCCAATGAACTAAGGACGACACGCTTCTGGGAATCTTCTGTACGCAGATTTTCCGGATTTCATTGATTTTTTTTTAAGTCAAGAGAATGTCAAGAAAAATTATCTGCTTGCTATAAGAATGAATCTTATAGATCAATATGTTTATGTATAAGTTGAAATACAAAAATCCCTACCACGCAAACTAATGTATTTCTACATAGAAATAGTCCATCTAACTACATGTTCCAATCTTTTAAATTGGTAAAAATAATATTAATTCTCATCATCAAAGTTATGATAGAAATTAAATAGATTAATTAATTCATCTTTTTATGATCTTGGTGTTAAAATTTAGTTGTCAACATCTTTTTTCAAATGTTGAAAATTAAAAATATGTAATATGGTTTGATTTCTCTATTTTTGTTGTATTTTTTTTTTATTGACGGTTTGGTTTTTCTTAAAATGAATCTTACAAGAGTGAATGAAAATGGTTGAATCGACTAAAATAATTCCAAATTACATGTTCCTTGCTTGACATACAGCACACAGAACATATTGGCAGAGTAGAAAGGGTCATATTTTATCTGGTTTTTCCCTGTGAAGGGGGTATATTACCTAAGAATTCTTTTTTGGGGGCTATCATGTTACGACAAAATATTGCTGACCCGCACCATGCTACTATACAAACCCAGTTGTGGGCGAACCACCAAGAGCTTTGGGGGACGCCTCGCTGGTTCCTATTCACCAACCTGTCGATTTATACACCTGCAAAAAATTATCTACCACGTCCATTGAAACTAAGGTGAACAAATTGTAAACGACACGAACGGAAATCTGAACTCTAAATAGTCGAGCCATGTTGGCAAAGGGTTGAAGAGAGACCCTCTGATTTCTGGAAACAAAGGTCGCTACACCGAGGACTTCTATCGGTGTGAACATCGACCGACTCCAAAAGACCTCTTGCGCAAGATACGGGTTGATAAACAAAGATAGCTATAAAAGGTAACAAAAGACCTAATATACCGTACACTTGCAAGGTATGCAAATTAGCTTTACTATATTCGTATTGCAATTTTGAAACGGGATTAAAAGAATTTACGAACATTTAGTCTACTTATTTTCTTCAGACCACAGGTGTATCTCAAAATCTGCTTTTCTTTCATGTACCGGTAACGTATATAGTACTTCACAAAATCTAGAAAACTATACACGTGAACATAAAATTTTCTTTCTACACTGCTCTCTTTCTATCAAAATCATGATGTAACTTTAAAGCATCCTTTGAAATACAACTGTTAACAGCTAAGAGTTCTTAAAAGATCAACAACAGATTAAAACTGTGTATGTTTTCAGTACTTTTATTTTCATATTCAAAGGAACGAATTTATTGCACTATGCCCGTATGAATATTAAAGAGCCCTGTTACAACTCGGCAATATTGTTACGCCAAGTGAGAAGAGAACTTAATGAAATATAGTAACGATTTACATACACAATGGTAACAGAGAAAAATAAATCAATAACAATATACATGTATACTTATAGTAACAATTCGATATACAATTCCGAAAAAAAATTTTCATACTTCAATCTATACAAATATACAATGCTCGTATGAACTAATTTTCAATCTATCATGTTTCAATCATAATTTTTTAAAGACCTCTAACAAATACTATTGACTAGAAAGCAACACAAAACATGACAATTATCATTTCAATGTATATCAAAACAAATCATTATACGACAAATAAAAAATCTTAGTTATGTTATATCACCCGTTGTTTTTTCAATGAAGAGATTATAGTGTAAGGCTTTTATTTTTCTAAATGGCTGTGCGGCATCATTTTGCTGCGATCGAGTCCGGTCAACATCCGTTCCATACTTTGCAGTTCACTACTTCTACTTTGAGTGTCAAAAGATGAGGGAATGTTTAGAGACACGGGACTACGATTTTGGGGTGAATGATGACCATATCCATGCGTACGTGGTGAAATCAGGTCAGGGGTACAACCAAGTCCCAAACCGGAAGTGTTTGGGGAGTTTGAACTGGACATTGTTGTTTTTGTGGATGGTAGGGAATAAGGTGTAAATCTTGGACTGGTGCGAGATGTGAACATTGGTCCGATTTGGGTCCCTTGTGCGTGAGGAGGAGAGAAAGAGCTGCTTCCTGTGAATGAACTTCCGGTAGAGTATGCCGGTTGTAAAAGAGTCTGGTTATGTGGGGAGAGGGAACTCAATGAGAGCGACAACGGGTGTGCGGGTGGTAAACTGCTAATGTCACTTTGTCCAGTGCTGAAAAATGGAAGCTGCGAAGAAAAGGGAGAGCTTCCGAACATGTGCCCAAGAGGGAAAGGCATCGAAGACGGTGAAGAAAAAAGCCCGTTGGATGGGTACATGAATGGAAACATTGCGTGTGTGGCGGAGGGTTGAACCACCGTAACATTGGGTGGTTTCGTTGGTTCTTTGCAGATGCTGTCAATGGGGGAAGCACTAGAGGATAAGTCTGGTGATTTCCGGCGATCATCACGGATACTTTCGTCACTACTCTCTCCTTCGTGGTCACTCAGACTCTTGAATGTAGAATTGCTGACGTCGGACCGGTTAAACTCGTCCCCCCGGGTCGGTGACGGTGATTCCTCCCTTTTGCAAACTTTTTCAGTTTCTGTGGGGGATGCTGGTTTCTCGCTGTCGAATAATTTGACCGGGGATTCAGGTCTCTTGGGTGAACTTGGAATTGCAGCACTAATAAGTTCTTGTTCTAGAAGAGAAAAAAATAAATCTTCATTAAAATTTGTCAATTTTAAATCAACTTCTAATACTGTTTAAATCATAAAAAAATATTTGAAGGCGAGAAGTTATTTGGATAACTTAATTACCAGTTTTATTTAGGTTTTTGAGCTGGTTAGCAGACGACACATCGGTATGCATGTCGTCTGTCTCATCGACACAGATCTCTTCGTTGTCTTCGTCGTCACTCTGGGCGTCATCTGAGCGGGATTTGTCTGGAGATACCAACACTGACTGGCCATTTTGTGTGATCACCCTTCTAATGAAGCAGAGAGAAAAATGATTTTAGTTATATATCTTAGCATATTGAAATATTTTGAATTGTTAATTATTGGTTCATTTTTTTTGAAAACTGTTAAAGTTGCAATGAAGGCTTACTTCTTTTCTCTTTTGCCTGCGCCAGTATCCCTGAAACCTTTGGCGAAAGGGTTATGGTCAATTTTCAGCTGTGTGATCTGGAATTGAAAATATGAAATTAAAAATTATGAAAGAATTTAGCCATATGGGATATTATGGCTCACAATTCAACAAACAATTCAAATAATCACAATAAGCATTAAATGCAATCAGGCACACCAGAGCCTGGAATTTTCAATCAAATGGGGGACTGATAGCCGATTTGGTGCTTCAGAAAATATACATCTACTGTGTGTTCTAATTAGTTGGTCATTAGGCGCAATCACGGACATGCCTTGTATACGTAGCGCGCACGTGTCGGGCGCCTGGCCGGACCCAAGGAAACACATTGTGATGGGACTGATACCACAAATCGCGTTCGATTTGTTTGAACAAGGTGTCTGCCGATAAGGGTTCTTTGGTCTCTCTTTGTAAGAAATCATGTACACCATCCCCCCAAATGAAGCAGAGCCAAACATTTGTTTCTGTAAGTGATAACATGGCTCTGGTAGGGCTTCGTTAACCGTCTCTGTCACACGCTAATTTCTCGCTAATTAATTGCGATGATGTCCACTCCGAGTCTGGTGTGGTCATCAAAAGAATATTTGGGGGTCTTGGATCTGTGTAATGTAGCGGTTGTCGTGTTTATGATGGCGACCAGAAGATGGCGATAGTTACCTTTTCGTTTTGATACGCTGTGACTGCAAAGAAGTCTGTCTCTTTGAAGACAAAAGTCTGGAACGTAGAGTAGGGAAGCTTCAGAATATCGTTGGCCCGGACTAAATGAAAACGAGGCTGGTACTTGTGCATGGAATTCAGGATCGTCTGCAAAAATAATAAGTCAAAAAATAATAATAAATTGATATAAATATCTATAAAATTTGCTTCTAGGTAAAACTAAACATGATTAGCAAAGCATTGTTATTTCAGTGTTAGATTTTGTCAAAAGCGCATTAATCGGGCGCGATGTGTGATTAATCCCCCTAATGTTGTCGCTGGGAAGACTCTATTTGTTATTTTTTAGTTCACTTTCTATGAATCGAAATTCTCGGGGTGGCGACAAGGAGTATTTGTCCCTTACAAGATATTAAATTGTATTATTACTCAGAGGCGTCAACGTTAGTAGTCCTTTCAGCAGTTGTTCGGTCATTCGCATATATGTGGTAAAATTGGACGTCTCTCTAACAGTGTTATCGCAGCTTTATCAAATCTTTGTAATCCGCCCGTCTCAACCCAGGCTAGCAGTTATATCAAATACAAATTAGGGTGTCATTGCCAAGATATTGTCCGTCAACGATATCATGTTAATAAACTCCCAAGCCTTTGATCGAATGGGAAGAGAATTATCCATACGCAGATGCAAATAGTTCGTCTAATTACGACAAGCCCGACACCCCGTCCATTGATTGGAGCGGGGTAGTCTTACAAAAAGCATATGCAAGCCTATGTAAGCGATTATTCTGCATGAATTCAGTCATTCTCCGGTCTTTTCATCTTGTACGATCTGTCACAATTTAAAAGGCGAATTGATTTGAACCCGGCACTGCATATGAGCCGTGTCGAATCCTGCTACCATCCAAACTTTATGCACAACCTTGCAAAAGATTTCCATTACCGATAGAACGTATTTCTCCCGCTGACCAACATCATCGCGACATTTATGGAGGTGGAATTACCGGATTGTTTTCTAGGATCTTTGTAATCTCGCAATCACATTGAGCTCGCTCCAAAAGCGCGATTTTCCCTACTCTTATTTGGTCCTAAGTGACGATACTCGGAATTATCAGGGAAACTCATTTGCTAAAGTTAACGGGTCTTTTGTATATAAATGACGTGTTTAAGGAAATTTGATTGGGCTTCTGACAATATGTAAATGGTAGAATTAACAGTAGCATGCAATGTTCGATTACATGTACTAGAGAGTCTGTTAACGTTTACACCATTGCTCTACGTTGATTCACAATATTAGGAAAGAAGAGTGGGAAAATATTTTTTTTATATTAAACAGATGGATTGATATACATTGTAGTAATTTAGAATCAAAAATAGAAATAGAATACATGTTTAAATTCAAAATAAATTCGAAGATTATTTTAATACAAGATTAAAAAGTGGGCTTGCATCAATTTCTATTTCCGTGCATTTGAAGATTTTTTTCACAAGTTTCATTAAGAAAATCTTCTCAGGAAGCGCAATTTCTGCCTAATTTATACGGTTATTGCAAAAGCACATGCCTACAAATTCAATAAAGCTAAAGATTGTCTACAACATGAAAGGTGTATATTAAATTAATCCACCCCTTTGTGTTCCCAGGACCAAATTTCTTTTATCGTCCTTATGAGTACCGCGGGTTGTAAATAGATTTTGATTGCAGAGCGCATCCCTCCCTTTCGGGACTCGTTTGACCGCCATGGTGAACTTGGGTGTAGTATCCCTCCATTGTTCTAGGTGACTATACCACACGTAGGGCCGATCTATTTGCGGTATTTTTGTAACTGAATTATATGTAATATACTAACAAATCTTGCCCAGGTGCCAAATAGACCCTGATTGCGAAAACCGTTCCTAATCGAATTTCCTACGCTCAAATTAACAAATTATTCTTATGGGATCAAAGTATATTGTACTTACAAAGCCGTGCTTGTCCGAGATGTTATTGGTCAGTTTCAGCTTATGGAAGGAAACCACTTTCTGCATCCATTGTTCCCCCGTGCTTGGGGAGTCGGGGTGGATATACATTCTTTTGGGCATTTCTGGGTCGGCTTTTCCTGCCACCACCCAGCGGCCGTTGTGAAATTTGTATCTACAGTCATCAACGGGGACGATGTCCATCAACAGAATATATTTTGCTCTTTTGTCCAATCCGGAAACTCGGACTTTGAATGGGGGAAACATGCGTCTGTAAATAAACAAAAAATATATAAACTATTTACTGTTGTTGATATATAAACATTTTAGAAATCAATGATAAAACATATGATATATTTCAAACTAAATATATAATAGTAAGTAAAATGATATTTTTAATATTATACTAGTACTTTTGTTAGATATTTTATTGAAGCAGATATTCTAAATATTTTTGTTTGTTCAATATTGTGACAGTATTCATAAAAGTACTTATTTTGAATTTGTAGATATTATTTAAATAATATTTTTTGTATAAATGTTTTCTCTGTGACTCTTTCGTTTACTGTAATGGATACATGTACAATATGAAAAAAATCTGCGACTTTTTTCACAGGGGATTTCGTTTTAATTATTTATAAAAAATAATCAATGTAATCGCATATTAATAATATAGCCGAGATTTATGGTGTTGTAGTGAAATGAAGTGCCATTAACACTGGTTGCAGAAAGGAAATGATATGCTAATTATGCTCCTTAGTTTAGATATACCAAGTACATGTCAAAACTCCCCCCGCTGTTAAATAAGAGGCTGAGAGAGACATATCGTACGTTTATGATACGGTGTGATCGGTTGGCAATAATAGCGAGGATTATTTTACAGTCATATGGCCCTTCAGTCAAGAACTTGTCATCAATGTATCTTAAGTAAGAAATTAACTCGGTAGCGCATCCTTAATCCTACCCGGGCGCGATCTCCGATAAATCATAAACCCCATCCTCACCCCTAGCTCGATAAGAAATGACCACGGCTGGTACTAGTTACGACAGTATTCTGTGGGGTGACACTAAGCACAGTATCGTAAAATATTAACGAGATTAAGTATCACAGATCCTGTTTTTAAATGTGATTGTGCATTAAGCTTTTCATAGGATGAACGCTAATGTAAATTGATATGTATACTTTATTTTTCTGTGTCCATTAACCCTACCCATTTGCTGACATCAGATAAAATATAGATCAATCGACTTTTTTCCATATTTGTTCATTCAATTTAAAGTTAAATAGAATACAACTAATGAAAAAATAAAGAATGCATAAAATAAAAAAAATACTTTGCTGGGCTTGAATTTTCAAAAGAATTTAAAAAGCAAAACATGTTATTTAAAAACTGGCTTGTTTTCATCATATGTTTTAATACGTATTTATGGTTTTAACCTTATTTGATTTTTTGTTTTTGTATTTCACTGTTATTGTTTATTATATTTCATTTTAAATATACAAGGAATTGTATTTCACGTGTAATATAATATATGCCCAGATATACAATTAGAATTATATGATTTTGAAATGGAAATCTCATGAAATAAGATATGTATATGAATAAAGGAAGGAATAAATGATTGAATTAATTAATAAAAACGAAAATTTGATGAAATGGTACATTGTATACATGTAAATAAACACACGAAAAATAAGTTAGTAAATAAATATATAAATAAATAAATAAATAAATAAATAAATAAATAAATAAATAAATAAATAAATAAATAAATAAATAAATAAATAAAATCAATTTTTCAAATGCAAATTCAAACTAACAATAACTAATACAACAGATCAGGTTATGCTAATTATAAGCTCTATATATAGATATTACTAATTCTATAAATGTTATACCTTCCAGATTTGGTGATGACCATTTCGGTGCCGATTTTGTGGAACTGGTCCCACAGGTCTTTGCCTTCTAACTCCACTTTTGGGTCGTCATGGACTTCAGTCTCTGGGGGTTCCATACCTCTGAGATGCCGAGACCCCAGAGAGTGCAGCATATCTGCACCCAGGGGATTGCGGCCCAGCTTTGGGAGGAGGGAGGCTGCATATCCCGGGGACTGCAGGGCTATGTTGGAGAGATATTGTTGTTGGGCCAGGAGTGACCCATAGTCCGAGGGTCGGTGCAGGAAAAACGGATTGTAGGCCATGGGTAGATTATCCGTGGTACTTCCTTGAAAAATCATGGAGAATTCGTAAGAAGTTTCTTTTTCACTTTCTCTTATGTCACTCAGTTTGTATTCAAAATCACAAGCATAAGTCCGTCATCACACAGATACGTCCAATTCAGAGAATGCACGATGAGCTTTCGTGTGTGGTATTTCAGTGGAAATATATCTGTATCATTAATTGCTACTAAACAATCATTTAAAAACACGAACTTGATAACATGTTATAAAGCTCGATACTTATACCACTGTTTTCGCTACATTGAATTTCAGGTGCAATGTTTTTCACTTGCTGATTTTTCATTGGTCGATAAACCTGCATGTTTCACCCCTCATTAAAAGTAGGCGGGGCGTAGTGCGATCTCGCGATAGCAGCACAGCGCCGCGTGAGATTACATTGTTTCTTTTGACAGGTGAAGAAAGCAAGAGAAACATGTATGCCACGCCCCCCTGTCGCGCTGGTCAACATACCGGAAAGCGAAAAAAATCACAACTTTCTATATTTCGTTTGGTTTGTTGTGTATCTATGTTATTGTTTGTTTACTGAAATAACCTAAATACATGTAAATATTATATCGGGAATCGTTTTCTCTCCATAGCATTATCGAGAGCATGAAACGAAAAAGAAATTTTTGCTACAATAACAAAATAAATATTTTACAAACAATTTATTTTTAATTTAACATATTTGTTGAAAATATTTGGTAATATTTGGGGTTTTGTATTTTGAAATTTTAAATATTTACATGCATGTACACCCACGATTTTTCTTCTTTTTAATTTTGACACATGAATTAGGAAACAAAATGCACAACTGTTAATGGAAATGCATGATCAATGTAGAAAAACTTGCAAAAATTTTATTTAATATATCATTTTTTTATTTTCAAAAAAAAAAAATGAAAAAAGGATGGGATTAGACCACAGAAGGGGCAAGTTATCGTCGCGACATTATTAATCTTGGACGTATCCAGACTCGCCGTCATTTATAACTGTTACTTTTTAACCGTGGACATGCTCCAGACTTGAGCGAGACATGGAGATTTGCAGAATACTCTTCTCCCGATCAACCGGGCAATATTCCCTCATTAAAATCAATATTTCTCCGACCACATCAAAATATAAGTGTACAAAAATCAAGTTTGATACCAGGAGGTGGGGACTCATATTAAGCCCCACATGTCAAAATTCCAACTCTTGTCAAGTGAGTTAAAAGCCCGAACCGCCTGGCGCCGAACGGCGTTAATTTAAATCCGTTTACAAAAAAAGATCTATGTCTGCTCATTCAAACTATAAAAAGTAACACTTTCCTTGCTCGCTTTTACTCGCGATAATCCATTATTAATTCACCTTTAATCGAGTGAGTTATCTGCATTTAAGAAGTTTTCTGTATAAAAAAGCGACAACCCTCAGATTATTGTGCTTTGCAGTAGTCCTTTATTAATCAAACGTATTGTTGACTTTATAATTAACAATTTAACCAAGGTGCAAATACTTTTAGCTTATCGTCGCCAGGATTTGGGTTTTTTTCCTCCCTGCTTTGGTTTTGGCTTTTATTTTCAGACTTCTCCTTGTTTTGAGTTCGGTGCTGGGTAGCAGACTTTGATAATTGATAACCCTGTGTACAATAAACACTAGCGTTGACCACGGACCTATATCAGGCTCAGTCAGCCTAATGAAATCTAAATGTCTAATTGATACCCGCTACGTAATTCAGGAATATATTTTATAACCCGGATTGCTTTTCCACCAGACATTCTAGTGACAGAAATGTCACTTAGCAAATTTTTATTACCTTTTTCTAAATTTGTAGTCTATTTGAATTTATTACATACAACTAAATCTAAATGACTTTTTAAAGTCAATCAATGATTTTATTCTTTTTTTACCATTTCCCATAGACACAATTTGAAAAGTTTAATATAAAACTATTAATTAAGTGAAAATGAGAAATTTCGATTTTAATCTATAGTTAATATATATAGATAAATTAATTTTAAAAACACGAAAAATACTTCAACTGTGGGGGTGGGATATGTAACCCTTCTTTGAACTGACACGTCCAGAAATTGCAATCGACATGCGATAATTTACATATGCGTGTAATATAAAGACTATTAACGCAATCGTATGATCTGGAAACCCGAGTTAAGGGCTTAATTTCCAGGAACCAAATAAAGACTGTGGGTGTAAATGACGGACAATCAGACCCCATTTCCCAGCATCATTTTGCCAGGTTTTGCGGGGATTCAGCACCGTGGGCTGACTGGCGGGTGACTAGCCTCACCAAGTTACCTGCAAACCCGAAAATGACTTCCCACCTCATTATAAGGGGCTTACTCCCGCGCAATCGCCAGCCGTAAAAGAAAATTACTTGATAGTAATTTGTGAAAATATCATGTAAATGTTGGTCTGAATTACTTTTCCAATAACCCGATTTACAGAAATATATGTCTGGTACTGCTGTTAAATTATTAATTTATTTAATATGCAATGATGGCCCATTTTGGAACTGCCTGAATACCCCCTCCCCCACAGACACACATGTACACTGTACAATTATTATTCACATTTTGTTACATAGATAGAAAAAAGAATGAAATTCTATAGCAATCGCATACTTGTCAAAAATCCTTGAATATTAACATTGAACTATGCATTCACAAAATACAATTGAGCTAAATAGAATCAATATTTTATTCTGATACATAATCTAAGTATATTTTAAAAGAGCATAAACCCTAAATTGCCTAATCATTGGGGCAATCAAGAGATGATCCCTTAATTACTTTTCTACAAATCCCCTGTCATGTTATTGTACATGTTTTGGCACATGAATTATGGAGACAATTGAGAGGAATTCTACATGTAAATTTTCGAACTAACGATCTAGAAAATATTTTTCTCACGATAGATAATTTAACCATGATTTATTTACCACCTCATAATCCATTTAATTCGTTCCCCCATTGTTCCCAGCACCAATAGAGAAAGGTGTAATTACTCGCGGGTTAATCATGTTGTTTTAACACCAATCATTATATATTTGCCATCACTGTCCATAATGACCCTTCGTGCTGTTGACAGTTTGACCCCCTCGGCTACAAATAAATTTCAATTTATTTAAAGAATTTCATTTTGACAGCAATGTGAAATTCTTAACGTAATTTTTTTTAACATGTACATAATGTATTCAACTAAAGAGAGATAACTTGAATATAAATTATTTTATTCCCCTAAAATTTGAAAACATTCAAATGATGACGAGTTCAAATAAATATTTAGATTCAGGATTGATTCACAGCAGTAAAACTTCCAATTTATTTATTTTTTGAATCATTAATTTCTTATAAAATTTAAGAAAATATAAACTTTAATAAATCCAAGAAAAAAATACCTGGGCAACGATTATTCCCATTTCCCAAATGTATAATTTATTAAATTCATAAAACCAGTGTCACCTTAAAATGAAACAAAGAACTTTTTCTTTTAAATCCTGAGCATGAATGTCAACTCAATTCTGAACATGTATGATCTTTCTTACCATCAATATTTTCTTGAACTTTTATCATCCTTTTTCCTAAATGTAGTGAACTCTTTTTAAGTTTTTATTACTATATTTTAGAATGTATGTTGCAGACGAATATTATCTAAAATATAATGAAGTTTTATATGATAACTTTAAGAGAGTAAACTTAATTTATTCTTTAAAAAAAATAATGAACATTAATTATTAAAATGTTAGAGATGAAATACCCCACAGTCTTCACAATAACATTTGGAATTAAATGAAAATTAATATATTCAGAGGATGTGAAAAAAATATGAAGAAATATTTTTGCCAAAGATATGTAATATTAGGATGTGATAATTTAAGGATTATCCGAGCGATAAACGACCGTGCGCGAAATTCTCACGGGGAGGACCAATTATCACCATAATGGCTAATCCTTGACACTCAGAGTAATCCCTGGAAAGTTTGATTTGTAGAAACATTTCTGGAACACTAAATATATATGTGCTCAATATACGCATAGCATTGATTAGTTTTTGATTATTTTCTTCTGTGATTAAGAAGAAAACATTTAAAATATAACATATAGAATTAGAAGTTTATTATCTTTTCTCCAAAATGCTTCTCTTAAATTGCCGTTGTTAAACCGAATGATCTTCATTATTCACAGAAAGGATTAACCCCCCCCCCAAAAAATAAAAAATAAAAATAAATAAATATGAAAATGTAAACGAAAACGTCGTATAATTTCTTCTATTAAATGTTTTCTATTTTCGAAAGAATGAACAATGTAGTTGCTCTATTCAGCACCGTAGCTGGGATAAATGCGTTGATGAGGTCAAATAAATACTTCATTAAATGAATGAAGCCGGATCCACATTGCTGAAGACAAAGCAGTTGCCCAGATTAGGGACACTCCAAGTGTTGCCTTATTTATCAAGGCGTCTATGCAAACAGAGTCGCGCGCAAAGGTGGAAATATATTACACACTGACCACTTAATACATAAGTAAAAAATAAACGAGCACAAGATTCAACGCCCAGTTTTCTGGACATCTCAAGAAACATGGGGTCAAACCACAAAATAAAACACCCAACTTCAACTTTAAGTATACTAGTATATTGTTATATCTATTTTTTATAAGAAGTATGGCATACTGGAACATTGACAGATCTGTTAAAAAATGGTGAGGAAGTGGGGTGGGGGGGGGGGGGGGGGTAAATAGTGGTTTGAAAGATGATTCTTTCTTCATATATGACAGTCAGTTCAAGATTGATAAACAAAATATAATCTATAACGCCAGACGAGAGAAGAGTGTCATCGAGATTACGAAAACAAGATTTTCATATTAGATTTCTTCCCAGTAAAATTGGCTGTATGTCTGAGGAATAAGACACCTTTAGACATGGAAGCGTTTTCTCCTACAGTTTAATCCTTTGTTAAGCTTTCAACACCTAAAAAAGGCGCGCGTACACAAACATTTATCTCTGCGGCTACCGCATGGATATAAGCGACTTGTCTCGCGAGACGTGAATACAGAAAAACGAGTGTTCGATAAGTAGCGACTGAGAGTCTCCGAACGTGTTGAAAACAAGACAGTGATAAAAACATTAAAAATCGCAATCGAAACAACACACGGAAAATTACCGTGATTATTACGCACAGTGATGTTCAAACTTAAGACATGTAAAAGCGATGAAAACCAATACAATGGTTGATACAAAGTGAAAACTCCAATCATTGATAATTAAAATCTTATCGATGTCGCCATCGACTATCCGTAGGGGGGCCCGGGGTTCGACCACTGTATGGCGAAATACTAGTACCACCCGGACGGACAAAGTAGTTTACAAATGACAGCATGATTTATTTCTTAACCGGTTTCCCCTTATAAAAATAAGCCCCGATGTGGGACTTTTTACACACGTTTTTGGTTTCGCGTGTTTTCCCATGGCATTTTGATTTATTTGCTTTAATAATTACCGTAAAGTTAAAGAACGAGTTATTCAAGAATTTAATTATTTTTGTAATCTGTTGAACAAATAGCCTACTAATATTTTTAATGAAAATATCCTCTAACTTCTTTCCAGCAATTAAGTACGTGAACAGCGTATATCTAATTTTCATTTCAAGACAATAGATTAAAATTTTGTTGTCAATAGAAAAAACGTCTAGGTAGTTAATTGGGCACCTTGCCGTATACCAACAACCAACAAAAAAGTAAAAATCACATGCAAAGTGGGTTTTTATTTCAAGTAAAACACAATCTAACAAATGGTATATACATTTCCATTGAAAAAAAATTACTCTGGACATTTACATGAAGATCGTACACGTGTACAGATACATGTAAAAGCAATAAAATTATACGACTGGATACCCATATTACCTTCAGTATAAACAAGAAAGGGAAATAAAAGAGCTAAGGAATACATGTAATGCTGTACGTGACACATTGCAATATATCTTTAATAAGGCTAGACTCCAGGGCTAGCGAAAATGTAAGAGCCCCAATGTTATGCGTTTCTTAAAATTTATTATGTACATAAACCACATCGAGGACATGCCCATTACGTGATAAGCTGAAATGCCACCTAGTGAAACCTTACAGACAATGCATCATATCAGATCTTTCCAAGGTTTATTATCTAATCAATATTAAAAAAATCTTTCGCTGCATTAAAAAGAAATTACAAATTATGGAGATAATTAAGCCTGTTTCTATTTGGACTAATTTTCTATCTCCCGGTGCAAAAGAGCTGCAGAAGATGTCATGCAATCTCACTCCTTGTGCTAAGAGGAGATAAAATGCCTACACGTAATCAGCAAGAAATGATCTTTTTACGGGTAATGAGCTAATGAAAGGTTTAAAAAGTCTCACCAGGTTATGTTTGGCTTCTGTGACAAAGAAACGTAAAATTCTGGATCATTACGAACAAAGAATAAATGTCAGGACCATTGATGACGTCATTTCTGTTAATGAACGGGCTGAAACAAAGAGATGAAGATAAACTCTAATCAAAAGTACATTAAGACACCAGTTCTCTGAAGTGTTAAACTAGTTTTTTCGAAAAATTAATTCATATACATGTATGACCGTTATATTAATATGCATTTATGCAATTAATATTTGAATTCAATATTTGATTTTTGTAATACTGTACTTGGCATCACCCTCTGAAAGGATTATGTTATATACCTCTATTATTTACATGTATTTGCTTAGCCAACCCCTTTTCCCTGATATTTTCCAAATTGTTTAGTTGTTCATGTGTTTATTCCCTCAAGAAAAGCCTATAAAAATCTCGTGGATATGCATCACGAACTTTCTTTTCATTCTTGGTTGTTTCCTGAATATTATATAAGGGGAAATTCTTCTGTAAATAACAATATTCCAAAAAATAATAAACATGGACAATATAAGTGTAATAAAAATGCATTAGTTCTTACAATCTGTCAGAAAAGATCAACAAAAGCCGAGACTGTTAACAAACAAAATAGGTTTAGAAGTATTAATTATGTCCTAAGTATGATGTCCAAATTGATATTTTATCACGGAAAATGACCGTTACACGAGATTTCTACAATGGACATCCGTCTGCAACCTCGTGTTAACATGTCTCGCTACATCTCGCGAGAGCTTTTATCCTAGACGTGACTTTTTGTCACTCCTATGGTCAGCCATGTTCCCTGTGACGTATCCGACGCGAAACACGACCTTTGACAACTGCATATGATTGCATGTTAATGAGGACAAAGGTCGGCCCTTTGTAGTGCGCTACCTGCTAAGAGACTTCACACCTTTTGCTCATCCAGTTGTCATTCGGTGATCCGCTCCCTGTAAAGTAGAGTGACGGTGTTTCAGAGTAACGCTTGCTTTTTTTGGTCAGGTTGTTTTGTAATGGTAAATTAATAATCTCGGCTTGTGACTGTATTGTCGGTTATTCAATAAACATTAACATAATTAATGGCAATAATGAGCGGTACTTTTGATGTAACCGGCCGTTTTGTTGTTCATAATCACTAAACAAGAATTTGTGGGCAAAAAGACAGACAATATTGCATAACGGTAAACATTTCCTTCTTCTTTTTGCGACATTTTGTGTTTAAGCATGTCGGAATCAGTTTTATTGTGCAAAATGACAAGTGTATTCGATTTCGAAATGCAATTTACATTAAGTCTTATTATTTGGTAAACATTGATTGAAAGATCACCAAATTTTTGAAAATATACCGATTTAAAAAATTACAAATGATTTCCTAATTAAACAAAATTTTAAAGATATTTTGCGCATGGTAGCTCACGTGCCATTTCTTTTTTGCGCACAACTTATGAATACGGGTTTGTCGAAATTGTTGTTCCTAAGCTTCATACGCCAAATGACAAAAGAAATCGAAATTTTCTAGAAGGTAGTTTGATTCCTGATTACGTATACATGGAAATGGTTGTTACACCCAAAGAAGATGAAATCATAATTAAAGATTGTTTACACTTGAACCATTGTACAGGGTGGTAGGTGGAAAATCCCACTGAATTTTAATCTTTTCCTCATGACTAAAGTGTCTAAAATCTATGAAGCCTTCTTCTCTATGAATTACATCAGTGCAATTTAAACATTAGTTACGGCCACCGGATTCTCACTCGACTCCATTAGGGACCTCTTACAGGGTGACAACCTTTAAATTTCCGAGATGGATAATGCATCAGTCTGTATTCTATCCAAGTCGGGTTTTTCAGATGTTGTGAAGGGTTTGTCTCCAGTGACACCAAGATGGAGAGACCAGGAGATAGCTTTGAATTAGTCCCGGCTGAGGCGTAAATTCTGGTCCTGATTTACATTCTCTTCATTGCCAGAATTCTATGGGTCGTCACGAAAAGAGAGGTGCCAGTCAATTTACACCGGCAACTTGAGAAAATGTATCAATTAACCAATACATTACTAACCACGATTTCATTCCGAGGTTCTGGACAAATTTACAACTACATGCAATCTCTCGAGACGACGGGTACGAGCCGGGGCCACTTAGATCCGTTACGAATACCGCTTAAGTACTTGAAGATAATTCTGCGAGATTGATGGATATTTGTTTTGTGTAGGATCTGTGTATAAAGTACCAAGGAAAACCGTTAGTCTCCATCTCAAGAGAGTATTGTCGGTGACGAAAGCAATTTAGGTTTGTTTGGTGAAATCGCCCAAGCTTATGGCGAATTCCGTAAATAACACAGATCTGCTATCTCTTTATTTGGTTATAAATCTATCGATAGAATGCCGCTTTGAAATATTGTCCAAGAAAAATGAAGAAAACTTGATTTTCATAAATTGACTTGCATCATAAACATGACAGTTAGAAGCGAAGTCAGACACAAGATTGGAAGCGTCACGAGTAGATGGTCCACAATTGGAGGCATTCATTCTCGTGTAGCAGTCGATCTCCGGTGCGATTTACAAAGAATTGTTCTTGATTGTTGTCTTGAAATATTATTCAGGGTTTGGCAGAGTTGTAGGTAACCTTCACAAAATATGCACATGCATTGATAATTTGCATTTTATAACGCAGTGGATTAGGTATTGCAATTTACATCGTACATGTTATTAAACAAGTTCCAGTTGGGAAGTAACCAAAAAACCCAACAAAAACCAACAACAACAAAAACAACACTTTTTAAATGAGCGAAAACAAAGCAACAACATACAATGGTAACGACAACAAATTATTACATAAATAAGTACCAAACTGCACGTATATCTATATAAAACTCGCTTTATTGTCTAAATATTAATTGTATGCAAAGTCCTCACTACATGTGATTAAAAATAATCTTGTACTAAAGATAAAGAGAAGGCAAGCTAGATACTTAAATAGAAAAATCACAAGTCTAAATCTGACAAAATCCTGCAGAGATTTGAAAATCTGACGACAATAGTACAAAATTTATGACAAAACAAATAAAGAGATCGCATTTCGCCTCGCAAATCGACATATTATGCAAAATTAATTACACCATGCAAAACGCAGATAAATTTTCGTTTCGTTATGCAACTATATTTTAAGAAATTGGCAAATTGAATCCAGCTTTCTCCGCCTGGGGAGTGTTCCATTCACGGGAGCATTCATTGTTTTAAACAAGTTTGGTGCGTGGACTAAACAGATTTGTTATCAAATTACTGAAAACTCTTTATTCTTTCTCCAGCTTTTCCGTTTCAAATCTGCATCAATGATGCACGAGGTTTTACGGGAGTACAATGATAGTCGACAAACACCTTGGTGAAGTTGATGAATTAGTGACAAACCTTTTTTCGCTACGTAAGAATGCCATTGTTTTTAGACTGTTTGCCATGGCATTGCAAGACCAGGATGTAAAAAATCTTATTGTCTGTATAGCTTTGTCTGCATCTCCTCTCAATCACGAATCCTGCTAAATTTACGGCGTGAGTAGCGCGTATTATTACATTCATTTACAAGGCAAATGCACTGTATATGTATTCAAGAGTTTCATTTTGATTCCCCAGGCGGAATTGAAAAAAAATTTATTCAATAGGAACTTTGAAATGAAATTATTATAAGCATATCATATTTTTATGTCTTTGTACTTTTGTAGATTGAAAATATGGTTAAAAGTTGCTGTGGTAGATTACCCAAACACTGCATGGTATATAAATTTCCATCTATAGAAGGTTATGCAAATCGTTCAATATTATTGCGTTTAAAAGAGAAAATAAATCATGGTCAATTTTTTTTCTTCGATGGTGTGATGTTGGGGTTGGAAAAAATCTTACATATTATGCAAAAGCTACTAAATATAATACCAACACAATAACAGATAAACAGGGCTTTGGTGTAAATGTAGATGTATTAATATAAAAAATGAAAAAAGTAAAAGAAAAGACAATAAGCATTAAATTCAAACTTATATCTATACACTTAAACATGTTGTTTGATTTTGTGCATGTCCTCTGTCAAGGGAATACATTTTAAAGGGTTGATTTTTGTTAAAAAAGAAAAAAACATGTGAAATAATAACTAAAGATTTCCTAGTAAAAAGACAAGAGTAAAAATATCACTAATATAACAAAACATGAATTTCATATATGAAAAAAAAAAATATGTGAAATACATGTACTGTTAATATAAATAAATGTTAATATGAATAACATGAAAATATATACAGTAAAAATGACAGTAAACTAAGGGAAAAATTATTCGCCATTTTGCAATTCGTAAAAATTAGCTTTGTCCAGATTTGCGAAGTCACGTTCCAAATGATCAGAACGCCACAGAACAAATTTATTTCATATCTTCGGTGATGTATGGGGCCTGATGTTGGTCAGGGAACAAGTTTGTGTTGTAAACAAACTAAACTTTTGTTCGTTTCTGTGTGTTTTCATACGAACGCACCGGCTCGTGTGAATGGAAAGACAACGATAAAGTTGTCAAAAATATGTCATCACGAAGTTTTGGACGATTGAAATGACAGGCACCACAACCAGCGACAGGGGAAGTAAATATCTTAAGCGGCGGGAACATAGCCTGATGAACGGCCTTTATGAGATTTTAAACATGGTTCACCCCAATTTTAACATCTCTACTTCTGCAAATAACGGGGTTTCCTTCCTCCTCATTGTGATTCTAAACAAGTCATGTCGTCTGCTTTTCAGATCTAAAAGGTCACCAAGGTGCTTAGGTAAAAAACCCGAAAATTACGGTAAAAATTAAAATGATCGAAGGTAACTTGGTACAGGACAGGTTTCGATGACAAGAAGTTGTACAAAATAATCGGCGTTACTGTTGTTGAAACTGTTGAATTGTCTGAACTAGGATCCATGGTTCTAACAAACTCATCAAATTCATGAAATCTCTTCAAACAAGTGCAACTTGGAGGGTACCTGTGTATGACAATGTCAGAGAGAGAGAGAGAGAGAGAGAGAGAGAGAGAGAGAGAGAGAGAGAGAGAGAGAGACCAAAAATTTGAAAGATGAACTAACACATTTATATATTTTGTCGTCGGCTGCATCTGTGTTTTTAAACAAAATCAATTACATTTTCTTACACAACAACAAGCTTGCATCTAACATTTTCATCTCTGCAATTTTTTTTATTTAGTTTACCAAAATAAAGCCACTAATTAAAAAAAATATAAAATGATTTGTTGCTTTAAAAAAAAGAGAAGAGTTAAAAAGGAAAAATTCTTATTAGTGGAATTTATAAAATACATCATCCAATTTATTTTTTTCTGCGTCTTTCTTTCGGTCACATAATTCCATCATTTTTAGAGATTTATGATGGCTCCTAAATGGTGATAATTAGATGAGTTTAGAGATATTTCCAAAGATAACATCAAATAAGCGAAATGTTTTAAGAAAATGTCGCATCTCGTGGCCATTATCTCCCAGCATCAGAAAAAAAATTTAATCGACGCCGAGAAATAGAGCGAGTTTGGCGAGATTACCCGCTAAATTGATACTCTGCGCCTGAAATTTCCACTGCACTGGGTATTGTGTCACGTGACAAAGGCTCGTTAGTCGAAAAAAATGATGCAAGGAGCGGGGTTTTATAGGAATTAAATTGAAGTAGAAAGTATCTTCTCTCTAAAATGTGACTTCATTGTCCATTTGTAAGTCAATTTTGTGCTTTTGTTTTGGACAAGAAGCCGTAATTGATACATCATAAAGCGAAGGCTGACTTATGATGTACGATTGTCGTAATAATGTAAATGTCGTTAAGCCTAATGATCTCCCTTGATAGGGAAGTCTTTAATGAATCGGGGAAAGTTTAGGTATTACAAGAACAATAATGAAACGGTATTCCTTCAAACAAAAACACTATCTGAATGAGCTTGTTACCGATCAATCATTCTTGCTTTATTCAATGTTTCCACTTATTTTCAATGCATCAGTCATTATATGACAAAGCGTGTTTCCCAGAAAATTCCGCGTTAACATTCTAACTGCCATGAAAAAAAAATACTACAAGTTATGAAATCAATTCTCTTTTCTTTCTTACCTGTTTCTAAGAAGATTATCTAAAGTAAATGAACACCTAAAAATGAAGAACCAAAAGAAGAGTCATAGAAAAATAGAAATAGAGAGAGAGAGAGAGAGAGAGAGAGAGAGAGAGAGAGAGAGAGAGAGAGAAGACTAGAAAACCAAACATGCCATAAACAACTTTCAAAAATAATTATGCATAAGAATGATATCAATTTATTTCTAAATTGATGGAACAAGAGCTAGAAAACATCTGAGTATTGTTTGAGAAGAAGCCAGTATTTTTGGTCTTATTAAAGAAGATGAAAGACAGGATTAATCAAATAGAAGGAACTAATATTCTGATTAATTTTTTGTGTATAAACTAAAAAAAAAGTTCTAATTCATGATGAAGCATATTTGTATTTCGAAAAGAAAGCCCCCCCCCCCCCCAAAAAAAAAAAAATAAAATAAAATAAAATAAGGAATTATGCTAGTATCATACAACAAACTTTATATTCAAGTATTACTAATAATATATGCTAAAAAGTAATAGTTTAAGCGAAAAGGAATTCCTCTACACAGTAATGTACTGTGTGGTTATGTAACAAAGACTACAAGAGGCTGGGTGGTGCGTGGTCCACAACCCCCGTCCCCCCATAAATCTGACAGATAGGGGTGACACTGAGACACGCTATCTGGCCGCCGATCCCTCACCGGACACTGAGCGCCCCAGAAACACGAAGTCCGTGTGTCCTTGTTTATTTTTTAGAAAATAACAATTTATCAACACTCGTAAAACATGACATATCATATGCGTTTTATGGCCCGGCCGATGATGTTATATATCCATAAAATCTCAAAACGCATTTGCCGATGTTGTGTGACACCGCATCGTCGTGAGTTGAGACGAACGCTGACAAAATGGACGGGTTTTTACTCCGGAATACAGATGAGGCTGATTAAAGATAAAATACATGTTGCTGGTGTCACTAGTTGGAGTAATGGTGAGGGCCCGGAACACACACAATAGGCTTACACGGTTATGTAAAGTAATTTCTATATGTTGAGGAAATGTTGGCAGAGATTGTAGAGAAAAATAATAAATAGTTGAAAAAATGTTTTAAAATATAAATATGAAATAATAAAAATAGATCAAACAAACAAACAAACAAATAAATAAATAGATAAATAAATTTGATTTTACCTTAGAGATAATAACTGTAAAATATATTTTGTTACTTGTTTTTTATGATAAAACTTTTCATCATAAATGGCATTTTGATTATAGTATTACAACTAAAAATGGAAATGAATTTTTGAGGATCTCTTTCGTGAATAAAAAATTTAAATATGGCATTTTTATTCACAGCGTTTAAGTTACATTTTAAATTTTGAAATTCGTGAATTTAAAGAACGTTAAGATTATTCATCTGAAATATAATGTATAAACTTTGATAAAATCAATGTAATCTGCAGCGAATAAGATGGGGGTGTGTGTAAAATTATTCACATAAAGATACATAAATATATATTCGTCATAACAGAAATGCAGTTCATTACTAAGAAATATGCGACCAATGTGTGTAAAACAGTTGTAACTATGCCATAAATTATCAAATTGTCGTGAGTGTAAATATTGTGTATAGTTTTTTGTTGTTTTCTATAAATCAGGCCTATGACACGCGGGGTGCGTTCGGTTTGACCAGGTCGGTGGAGCGCTTAGATACAGGGCGATATCGCCATCACGGTGCCACGACCATCAACTATAGGAGCTACTTACTGGTCCAGGGGAAAGACCTTTCTTACCCACTGAAAAAAATATAACAGAGACAATGAACTTGACAGGTCTGCACCAGTTTTCCCGTAAAATATCGGAGGTAAACCACAGCTTTGGGTTTTTTTCTCTAGTTACAACCAACATAATTGCTAGAAAATTATATCAAAGCTTAAATTATTCATAAATTGATTTAGAAACATGAAAAATGTTTATTTTAAATTATCTACCGATTCAGTAGTTTTACACTTTGACAAGGACCAGGAAAGACAACTCTGTCTAATAATAATTTATTTTATGATTTGATTATTTTAACTGCGCATCAAGAAATTTCCATAAGAGATACATGTATGATGTATGTTCTTGCCAAAAAAAAAAAAAAGAAAAAAAAAGGCAAAATCATACTTCTAATATGAATTTTGATTTTTACACCTACATTTTCATCCGTATTTCATAACTCAACAAATATTTCATATTTTAAGAATCATTATCATCAGGGTGGAAGTAAAAAAACGCTGTAAATGCTTGCTTTGGTCTGTAATAAAGCCATAAACAGCTCTCATTCTCTTCACCATTTTACCTTAATAAGCCAGAAACGGCTCTTATAACAGAAATCAGTCTGTGGCGGGTTTTCCGTTCGCATTAGCGAGTTTTGCGTACAGGGTAATTACATCGATGATGAGTGGCGAGGAATTGAAGACAGAATCTTTGAAAACTACCTACTTTTCTGAGGAAATTGACGGGTATCTGAGAACATGATGAATTGAAGATTGTGGACTGTCAAAGCTAGGATTTTGACGGATAGATGCGGCGTCTAATAAGCCATGTTCATTACCAGACGACTCGGCATCCGAACCAATAACTATCATGTTATTTTTCACCTGTGTGGATTAAAATGGTGATTTGCAATGGTATTTTCGTCTCCCGTTTCAACCAATGATCCGATTAGAAGTATTGGGGATATTATCAATTTGTAAAAGTCATTAGTCTGTACTCAAAATACAGTACTCCCCGGTCAGCATCTCCGGGAGTTCAACAGTTTCTTGGTGCTTGGTGCCTACCTATGTGTACACCTGTCTCCTGCTAAACCCACGCCAACAGTACCGACTGTGATCAAACCTGACATTAATAAGACTAAGAAGCATGACTTTACTGTTTTTGGTATCACATTTTAATAAGCATACATGTACGTGTATTTAAGAAAATATTTTTTCCCAAAAAGGTTAAAATAACAACCATGTACTTAATGATATAGACATGTATATTAATTAAGACGATACATGTAACTCCTCTTTCATACACTCATGACAACAAATTGATTACCAAACATGTCCCTTTATATGCTATCACACAGGAAATAAAGTCTAACTTGTAACTAAAGTGATAACAGATTATATCATTATATTTCGTATAATTTGAGATAACATAAATAATTTAAAAGCAATGCAGACCAGCGCCATAAGATTACATGTGAAGTATAAATCTGTTTTTATTTTTTAAATCACCCTTATAAATATCTTTTGAAAATCTGTAACACTGCCGCAATAAGCCAACAGTGGGAAATTTTTCACAAAACAACAAATGGCCCTATTTTCCACCCCAAAGTATCGTCCCCACCAGCCATATGAAAGTGACGTCATACGACATACGTAGTCAACGTCCAGTCATGACGGTGTCACTATACAGCTGACTTCTGGTTCCGGGTCGCTAACTTGAGTCCGGAGACTCGTTGCTGGTGCTGAACATCGGGTCCATGACGTGTTCCCGGGTCAGGCCGATACTGGACCCGGAGGACGTACTCAGGTTCTCATTGCTCCCCACAAACACATCTGTCAAAACACAAAAATCGGAATATTAAATCGCCATTCAAACGGACGAGATGAAGGAGAAGTTATGTTATAGCGTTTCAGCAGCTCATTATTCTACAGTTTAGTATTTTTTTTTATGACAGTAGAAATATTCTTTCATAATTTCGTTTTACGACCCCTTCGGTAATGAAAGAAAAGTCTCATATCATAATGAAATGTCGCATACATCCTGGTAAAATTACGTGATCATAAAAACTGCTTCTTTGTCCCCATTTTTAATTTTGAGACGACCAACTGTCCTTAAGGGGCGGGTGAAACAATGTTTTGGAGAATACCCTCCTTAAGGGAGTAAAAAAATACCTTCCCCGGTCAGAGCCGGTGGCCATTAAATGAATGGCAGGCAACAATCTGACCTACGAAGCGCCAATGTTTTCTCCCCTGTTTCTTTTGTTACGAACGGCAATTAAAATGAAACCTTAATGACGAAGATTGACAAAGATGTTGATTACAAACTTCATCTCAGGTAACCGGTTCTTCCCTTCTTGTGTTCATTACCTGAGAGTCAGCTAAATAGGCTGTTAATCCTGAGCTCGTTATTGATGTACCCACCGAGTATACGGATAATGGAGTAGGGGGGCTCGAATTATCATGGCATTAAATAAACCACACACGGAATTAAGCCCAGAAGAATTGGACGCCATCAGATCACGGGGATGACTGATCAGGCGTCATTAAAAGATAGAGGTGAGTCGCTTAACATCTCTGGGCATCTTAAAAACCAGTCTATGTCTTTGATAACCGATTCCTCCTCTCTTTGCTTTGTTGATTATAAAAGAGTTTTAATGACTCTGCAGCGGACAGAAGCAGCTGAGGCCGCCTGGCGGCCTTTAGCGATACCAAGACGGATGAAAATACATAGCTCTCGTTCTCAAAAGCGACACCGTTTCCAACCACTGCTGGTAATGACAAAAAAAAAAAGACTGCAAAATATAAAACTCTGACGTGTTGCCTAAGAAGCAGAAATGTTTCAAGGGTTTGTCTCAAGTACTGAAGGAACTAGTTGAAATTTCAACACATTCAGTTGATTTGACCATTATAAAGACCGTGAACAAAAACGAAAACATCAATCAACTAAAAAAAACCCCAGATAGTTACTAAAACAACAATATGAAGCAACTCAAAGTAGGATATTAAGGAAAATAACAGCCAACAACAACCAGCAGCAGCAACAACAACAACAACAGCCAACAACAACAACCAAGACTTACTCAAATAGAAACCAGAAACTTAAAAATCAACAACCAAAACCTTGGAAGAAATAAACAACAAACAATAACATCAACCAAGACTTAGAACAACAAACACCTGAAACAATGAACACCAACAACCAATCAATGGAATAAAACAACAACAATAAATACAACATACACCCAAGCTAAGTGCAACAAACACCAGAAACTAGAAAAATTAACAACCTACAAAAAACAACCTAGAATCAAGACAACATCACAGACCAAGAAAAACAACAAACAGAAAAAAGTTGACTAATTACCAAACTTTAAAACAGGAACAACAATCAACAACATCAACAACTTAGAACAACAATATCCAGAAACAAGAAACTCCATCCAAAAAACTAGATTAAGACAACAACAATGAACCACAACAACCAAGACTAAGAACGACAACCCCCCCCCCCCCCCCCCCCCCCGAAGCTTGAAAATCCAAAATGCAAAAACTAGGACTACAGTCAGCAACTTCTAGTAAAGTAAAACAACAACATCAAGTGTTAATCCACTGTTCCCTAGGATTTTGCAATCTTTTTTTGACAGTAAATGTATATGGCATGAAGTAATTCTTCCACAGTATTTTGGTTTAATCATTCATATTTGAGACTCTTGAAAATCATACCCGGTAATTATTATAAATACATGTAGGAAACTGGTTTTAAATAGAAACTTCGAATCATTATCCTCCTTTCTTTTTAAAAATTCCCATTCCATTATGATGATTTTAATATATAGTACTTACCAAAAAATCTCAAATAAGATAATTAATAAGTTTTGAAACAAAAGAAATTCTAGAACAGAAATATTACATATATTTGAATTTTAGTCTCTCAAACATTGATACAGATGACTTTTACTATCTTGGACTTCTCAACTGACGGTTCATGTAACCAAGAATATATCAAATTGAGTTTAAAACAAGTCCCTATTTTAAAGTAGTTTGTTTATATATTTTAACCTCTATATCAAATCCCCATTTACTGTAAACATATTACCAGGTACATGTTGTACATTCAGCAATGAATTCTTATCTAGCATTTTGGCAGAAAGTGGCTTCCATTGCTATTATATGCATGAAAAGTACAAAATTAAATCTATGTAATCTGTGTGAATAACTAATATCCACCAAATATTTATTTTTTGGTCCATAACAAGGGTTGAAATGAATGTAGACTCTAAATAATTTATTTAGTGTGCACTTACTTTAGTCTATCTTTTTGTACAGACATTGCATAAACAGCAAAAAATATTCAACCACACTCTTGAATGCTAATTTGTGGTCTACAACTCCGAAAGTCAAGTTGGAAAACAGAAATACTGTTGTTTCATCAATATTCATTGACTGCCTATTTACGAGGACTTTGTTGTTGAGTTAATCCACGAAATCAAACGTTCAGTTGAAACGGAATTTCCAATACTGTTGAATCATTTAAATTTGTTGGATTTTTGTTTTTTTGCTTATTCGAGGGGATGTAATTTTGTGAATGCATGGGTTTTCACAATAACAAAGTAACTGACAATGTTCATTATTTGTTTTTGCTGAGGATGTAAAATAGTGGATGAGGGCTACCCATGATAACCACAAATTCTAATGCTTCCACAGTAACTTATTTTATTGAGAAAATCATTGGCCACAAATTTAATATCCATGAAATTTTGATATTTTTTTTATGAAAACCAGAAAAATTTATGAAACCACAATACTGTGAATGAATGTAAGCTTTGTTTTACAACATACCATGTGATATACAGGAGGGTCCTCCTTCCTTCATGGGGGATTCCAACATGGCTTCTGCCAAATTCTCTTTCATCTTTTCATCAAATTCTTCACTTCCTCTTGGTTGCTTAGCAACAGTTGATTCTGCCCAACTGCTGTACACATCACATAAGTTTGGTGACTGGTCAAAACTACCTGGAAGCAAAATCAAATTAAATTTAGATTAACTAGGCAGGCACAATTGTTCACACAAACTCTTCTCTTTTTTCAGTCTTCTCCAACATTTGATGTACAGTAAAAATTATCCTTGATCTTGTACAGTCTTGTATTTTAAATCCAATAATCTTTCCTTTTATATCATTTTATAAATGCCTTAATTGGCACTAACCTGCTTCAATCAGTAAGGGAGTGGAGTTTTTTCCTGGAGATGAGGTAGAGTCACTTCCTGTCCGTCTGTATGCAGGACGAGCATTAGGCATGGCTACTGGACTCGATCGAGCTGGCTGTATCCTACAGATACATGTATTCCACATAACTTAAAAAATTCCTTCTATAAATTTTTTTCTTTCAAAATCCTAAACTTACAAATCACCAAACTATAAGATTTTAATACAATTTTTGATCATTACATTAGGACGAAATTCTCACTTGAGACTTTCTAAGTCGACTTCATCGGAGGTGATGTCCATGTTGGACAGGTTGACCTCGGGACTCTGGGATAGGAGCGCGGAGGACTGGGAGGATAGGACCGTGGTGTTCTGTACGTTCTGATAGGTCTTGAACGAGAACTGGGGGCCCATCCACAGGCGACGATGAGGCCCCATGTGGGTTATTATCTCCACCTACAAAGAAATAAATCATGAAGTTGAGATACAAAGATTCTAGCTCTTGTATTCATTTGACCATCATTAAAAATTTTCTGGAATTGCAAAAGGAGTTCAGAATATTCAACTCCAGACCAGTGGAAAATGAAATTCTATTAAAATTTTACATCCTTAGTACATGTATTTACATTAATGTTGTCATTATTTTCATATTTGCGTGAAGTATGTGTGGTACATGCAGATTCTCACTTTTGATCATTCATCAGGTGTCTATGAATTTAAAATATATGTACCTGTGAAAGCCACTCCTCCTGATCAACCCCTTTCTTTTCTTGTTCTGATGTAAGACTATCCCTGGAGTCCTGTCTGATGACTGGCAACAAGTCTCCTCCATCTGAAAACCCAAACAGACATCAAACGTTGTACATAAAACAGAGGGAGAAAAACTTAAAAAGACTTGTGAGGAGAAATTAAATTGATCAACCAATATGTTTTTACATTCTATAGGCAAATAATGGATACACCCGTAGTAAAATGAGATGCATGTACCAAGGAAACCCTCTCTATCTTACACCAGTACTAATAATGTTGAAAAAATGTGTCCAGCATCTAGGGTCTAGTACTTATATTTACATGTAACTTCTAATGCAAGTTCTTTCATTTTGCTGCGACTTTATCTCAAACGGTTTATCAAAATAGAGACTACAGAAATAAACAATCACTTTAAAAACTTATAAAGAGTACCCTCTATATGTAGCATCAAGTGAATATTCACATCAAGTCAAACAATTGCCATGCTCCTTCCTGTATTGTTTATAAATATATTAGCCATCAGAAATAAGTAGTACCCTTATTGTAGCTTTAGTAACATCATTAATATGTTCTGCTACAAACATTTTTACATACCGGTATATAGTTCTTCGGAATACTCTAACAGCAAAGAGAAATGTATGTAATTTCAAATGCCTTTGCTTGTATATATTTTCTACTATTTGCAATTAGGAAATGAGGTTTGTGACCAAAAGACTGGACACTGTTGATTACCTGAATGTGAGGAACTAGGTCGCTGAGACATAACCGTGTCAGAGGCAAGGATGAGGGGGTTGTTGTTGACTAGAGGGGGGCGGACTTCATCAGAGGTTTTTGACCTGAATAAAAAAGATTACAATCAAAGTTCCCCTATCCCAGGTAATATAAATGCAAACTACTGATTTAAAAAATACTTGAATGCTATAAAAATGCAATTACATGCACAATGATGCACAATGGAGCTTTATCATACTCCAACATTAGATATGAAGAGATGTTTAAATATACAAAGGTGTGTGCATGAATGGCTGTAAATTGTTTGAACTTGATTGCTTTACAGCTAAAGGATGTTTACCTTTCAAAAAACAATTACCAGGTACTACCGGTACTCAGTAGTCTGACATCATTTATTCTATCCCAAACTGACTCACAGTGTGAAAAATACTTTTTGAAAAGCTGAATATTTAATAAAAATAAAATTGTCTGAAATAGAATATATTTGAATCCTAAATAGATAAGACAAACTTGCCTCTGTAAATGCCACTGGGTATAACCAGTGATGGTTAAGTCCAGAGGGGTTCCGTCGGTCACTTTCTCTGAGAGTTGCTTGGACTTTGGGTCCAGTATGTACTCCACTAGGGTCCCTGTCTGACTCATCAGGAACAGGGAGTCCGCTACTCTCTTACCCTCTACAAACAATTCTACAGTTTAAAATATATTATACAGCTGTAAATACTTTACTTTACAATTTAATTTATTCAACTCGCTGTAGTTTAACTTATGATCCAGTAAACATATTACATTTAGTACTTATGGTCTTTGAGGGAATTTTTTAAAAATGTTACATGTATATAAGATTTTATTCAATCTGATTTAAATCGGCGGCACCATTTTTTCTTCCAGTGATCTTGAACTTGCACAAATGACCAAAGCTCAAGGTCAGATCAAGAGCGGTTGCATATCAGAGCAGCTGATTCTAATCAGATTGGATTTTATTAAGTGCATTTTTTAAAATTCACATCCATGACATTTGGTCATGTGCCGTTCTTTACTAGAAGCTGTGTCCCTCTAAACTTAAATTGATTGATAACATAAACAAGTGAAAAGCTGTCAATGTGACAGGAAACCGGGTTTTCTTTTATGTGAACTGTATCCATAATCCATGTCGACCATATCTAGTGAAATGGAGTACCCTATATGCAATATTTTGCCAAAAAATGACTAAGTTCAAAAGCTGGTATTTTATCCATAAATTATTGGAAATCAAAATCCTAACAATATGGACACCTCTGATATACGTACAATTAATCTGCTAAAGAACAACTTCCTATCTTGAAAACTGTAGGAGGAGTTATCCGTACAATGAGGGTACCCTATATGCAATATTTTGCCAAAAAATGACTTAAGTTCAAAAGCTGGTATTTTATTCATAAATTATCAGAAATCAAAATCCTAGCAATACGCACACCTCTGATATATGTACAATTGATCTGCAAACGAGCAACTTCCTATCTTGAAAACTGTAGGAGGAGTTATCCGTACAATGAGGGTACCCTTTTGGCAGCCGTCCGCCCGCCCGATATTTTCACCATTTTAATAACCGGATTTTTCCGTTGGAAAATCCGGTTAAAAATGAAATATGTCTACAGTATCACTAATACAATTACAAGTATAATATACAACATGACAATGTAAAAATTTGTTACTAAATATAAGCAAAGAATTTAAAATGGAAATACTTGTGCATCTATAAATTTACAAACAATAGCTGTGCATGACACAAAAATTATGTAGTGAGTTACCTCGTTTATCCACAGCCAGACTTGGTGTGCCTCCCACCCACACTCTGGGGGTGGAGAAACAGGCCGTGACCAGGATCCAGTTGTCAGAGGCTGTGTGGGAAGGGCTCCCTGTCTTACTGCTGCCCCGCCCAGCCATCAGGGGCTGCTTGATCTGGGCCAGGGGGTACACTGTTATGGGGTGTGGGTATGGGGGGAGACGGGGGTTTCCTATGCTGTTGTTCAGGGCATTGTGTCTCAGCAAGCTTGGGTAATTGTCATATTGCCCTAAAGAAAATGCACTTCATATTATTGTGAGTTATTGTGACAATGACGCTTAGGTTGTCAACTTCATTAGTGAAGAATTTGATACATTTTTTTTCACTGTGAAGAATAAAATAAAGATGAGAACAGAACATACCCCCAGTAGATGTTGGACTGCCAGAGGCATTCAGCACCGGACTATTCCTACCAGCCCCATGATCCATATCATCAAGTCCAGCACTCTTGTGGAAACGACTGGCCCGGTTCACGATCCGTGGACTACAGTGGGTCCTGGTGTTGACAGAGCCTGAAAATGTAAAGAAATGCTATAGAAGACCGTATGATGAAGACCTTAACAAACATTGGTTTCACTAAGTGAAGCATTCCCTCAAAGAAAAACATATCAGTTAAGGTCAAGTCAGATGTTGTGGCAGACAGACAGAAAGACATAAAGAGACATACAGACAGGCAAATGAACCAAAAACTATGTTGAAAGATATTTAATCTCAGGAAGACCCAGACATAAAACATACATGATACATGTACTTGGAGACTCATGTACATGTACATAAATAAACATCAAAATTCCTGCAATTTGTGAGGAGTATCAATGGTTCTCAAGTATTTTAATAATTAAAGCTAAATACATTTACTGTATTCTTTTGATGATGCATATAAAAAATACTGGTAATAAAAATATTATTCATGTGCTCATTAAATCTTATTATTTTACCTCCATATGGGGTAATGGGGAATAGATGAGTAGTCCCCCTGTGAGAGCTGACAGTCACCCATCTACTGTCATGGCTGAAACACATGTCAATCACCTGTCAAAAAGAAGAATACAAAGTTAGACATCAAAGTTTGTACATGTAATCATTATTATAATGTGGCTTTGTATAATACAACTTTCTCAAAAACTGTAATTTGTTTAAAATTCTTTGCAAATTAATAGTTCATCAGTGAGCTAAAATACAAGTTATGTCAGATTTGGTTTATGGAGGGAAAAATAACAAACTTTCAATGTATTTTGTCAATGAATTCATATAAAATCAATTTGATTTTAGTTTGCAAAGAAATAAAACTTGTTTTTCAGAGTTTAGTTTCTGAATGATTTTAATCTTCAAAAAAGAAATAATAATTAAAGAGATGTATACAGAGAAAGATGATCAATCCCCTCCCCCCACCTTAGCAGTGGTTTCCCCTCTGTGCAGTGTATACAGGTGGTGGATGGCCCCCAGGGAGGAGGCACAAGGATGAGCCATGATCCGGAACACATGGAAGTTATGACCTAGTTTACAAGCCGTCAGTAGTAGAGTTCCTGAAGTGTCAAAAGTCATACAAGACACTGGTTCATTGGCGTGTGCATGGAAATGGGCGATCAGTCCCTCTGCATCATTGTCCTCACTCACACTGAACTAAAACCGAGACAGAGACGATATCACCATACATGATGTGAACAGCAAATCTGACAAGTCCTACAGAAAGGGGGATTAATCTTGCAAGACAAAGACAATAGCGGTATCTATATGCAGTGAATCAAATATTTTCCATGGAAAGGGGAATAAATCTTACAGAGATAGAATAAAACCAAGCTGCCTATTGCAGATACTTTGTGAATTTCTTCTTGACTAAATCAATGACACAAATAATAAAGTTGGCATTTCATATTTCACTTATATAAAATTGGCATTTCATATTTCACTTACATAAAATTTGCATTTCATATTTCACTTATCAATAAACCAATGTCTCAGTAAGGGCTTCATCAAATTTTTAGTAATGTATTTGCATTGGGGTTTTTTCTAATGAAAAATGTTGTACAGAAAAAAAAAATTGTTGATAATAAAATACTTTCATGCCAGACAAATGTATTTCATTCGCTATATAAATTATTTACATGATCCCCTGGCACTGTCTGTGTATCAATAACTGAGATAATGCCCGGCCTGTGACCGTTGTCCAGGGGTGGGGAGTCTGCTTTCTTGGGGGCTGAGGGGTTTTTTGCACCGGTCACACTGTGGACCATGGCCTCTCCAAACATTGTCAAACCTTTAAATGCACCCTGGGAAAGACAACAGGCATTTTTAAACTGTGAAATTAGTTAATTAACAATATTAAACTATGAAATAGCTTGTTTTTCAAAATGAGTTGAAAGGCAAATCTGAAATTATTGATTTGTACATATACATATATATATAATCATGCAAGTTCTTTTAGAGGAGTAGCGTACCTTGGCAGCGCTGATGACTGTAGCAGCGTAAGACTGTGACCCGTCCCCCGACATCCCCCCACACGACTGGTGTATAGGAACAAGCTGTAACACAACCAAACCCATCTTTATAAGGCTGATACAAGTACATTCCAATGAGAGTAAAAATCTAAAAGTACATATTTGGGAGTTGATTTTAATCAACTCTCCTATGCAGTTACTCGGACAAACCGAAAGTGAAACAGTGTTTGGACCTCAGCACAAATCAACACTGCTGACAAGACTTAGTTCTTGAAAATAATTGATAAATTCGATGTAAAGTATGCTAAAGCATTGTTTTTCAACAAAACTTATTTATAAATATCTTGAAAATAGTCAGATTTTAAATGGTACGAACAATTTAGATATTTTTTGTAGTCGTATGTATTCCTACGCCAGAGTTAAATAAAGTCTCGTTCAACTCGACGTTCGGCTGTCTCCGTAAATCTCCGACAAGCAGAGAGTTTCTCTTGCTCGTCGGAGATTTACGGTGTCAGCCGAGCATTTGGTTGAACGAGACTAGAGTTCAATATTGCTTGGATCCATACAATTTTCGAGAAATATTTTTATTACTGATACATAGTTTGATTGAATTAATTTTATCTCTAAATATTATTAAACATGATTCATATGGGGGTTTCTCAACATTCTTGTCGAAAAAGTCCAAAAATTCATATTATAAAAATGTGCGTCATTCAAATACAAATTAGAAACTACATGTACTTGTCATGCAAAATAACATATCATTGATTTTAAGATAAATAAACATCGACAAAATCAACTCCCGTCAGTTCTTCAGTACTTTGATCTTCCTTATGCCACCTTATGTTTGAAAAGATAAAACATTTACTTGAAATGAATCATTCAATCATATGTATGTAAATTATTATTCATTTATCACATTAAAATATTATTAGAAACAAATTTAATTGATTTTAAAACAGCAAAGGGTATTTGTACACATTATACATAACTAACATGTAATTCACCATGCATTAGAATACTTTGGCATTTTAAAATACTATTCTCAGAGTTTTCTCCTTACTCGCTTGTCTGCGTAGGCCAACCATCTTGTTCCAAGTGCAATGGGGTTAATAATGGGCCCAGAGTTGGGAAAACAGTCTGGAATGCAAACATTAGCATGTAATTATTTCTGAAGTGCAGCATTCCTAATAACTTTTTTCTTTCAAAATCTACAGAATACCGTAATGGAATATACTATTCAACATGAACAATTTTGTTAAAGAAGAATTATTTCATGAGAATGTGGAAGTTTTTTTTCATATCAAAAGGACATTGGATAGTTTAAGTTCATATTATTCCATCATAACAAACACAACAATATCAATTATCAAATCATACTAGATGCAATAAAAAAATACATGTATTGTTAGAGTTTTGAGTATATACAGTACTCACTCATGACCCAGAATAGTTGTCTCAATGAACATGAGTCAAACACACTCAGCTTTTCTTGGAACACCACCACAATCACTCTGAAAACATACAATTTTATTACTCTTTGAAAATCCTTACGTAATAGCAAATACTAGCATAATGTAGTATGTCATTACAAGTAACAGTGTTTAAGTTATTGCTTGTGTGTTATCATCCCAATTCTTATGACAATTCTTTGAAAATACCTGTACATACTACTTTCATTGTATATATACTGCTGTTTATGAACATAACTTTCGACAGTATTTATTTCTTAATACTAAAACACAACTAAAAGTACTTTTCCCTTGTCAATGACATCACTGACCTCTTATTGCACTCTATATTCAGCACAGAGTGAGTCTTAAAGCTAACACTGTGCACCTCATCCCCAGTCCTCAGGGAAATGAACTTCACGGAGCAGTAAGGCTGTCCAGCACTGAAAGGAAGAAGCCAATGCAATCAGAGTAATTTTTAAGAGGATAACTCATGCTACTCCCAGGAACTCTCTCTCTCTCTCCATTGCTAATTAAGTTTAAGCACAGACCAAAAATGGAGTAAGGTAACAGTACTGGTAAAAGGACATGAATTAAGTGTGTATTAAATAGCATTTCTGATTTTTTATTGAGTATCAAATTTCTGATTTTCTGTTGAGTATCAACAGCTGATCAATGCATCTTACCTGGTACTAACAGTGTATCTTACCTGGTACTATCAGTGTATCTTACCTGGTACTATCAGTGTATCTTACCTGGTACTAACAGTGTATCTTACCTGGTACTAACAGTGTATCTTACCTGGTACTATCAGTGTATCTTACCTGGTACTATCACACAGTGCTGCTAGTGGCCTCTTGTAATGGTACTGATCAGGATTCTCAAACACTGTAACACACATGTATACAACATCTCAGTAAAATCACAGAAACAAAGACCAAAAGATACTGGCTGCAGTTTACAAAGGAACCTACAATTTGAACAAATGATAATTGCAACTTATTCAATAGCTAAAAAATGTTTCATCTTCAGTTAAAAATGTCTATCGAGATTAAAATAGTTTATCTGTCTCAAGTTTAACCCTTGGACTCACCTTGAGTTGGAGTGGGTAGGACTCTGAAGATTCTGATTGGTCCTTGTCTTAGTGACAGTACTTCCTGTGCTTCTCCATTGGTCTGTTATTTGATAATTGATGATTAAAAAATTGCCATTGCATACATTTAACAAAGCATGAGGGACAGTTTTAATTTTACATGTAAACTGTTATTAAAAATTGAGATTCAAGAGAAACTAAATAACCTTGTAGAAGTTTAAAGCTTTTTTCATACAAATATGGTTGACTTGGCTGCTGTACAACATGTTTTATATAAAATGCTGATTTGTTACATATTGTTTACAACAAGACAAAAATTCTTACTGCTATATTCCAGACTTGAACTCCATTTCCATAACCTAGTATTAACAGCAGTGGTACACCTTTACTTTCATTTGTGTTGAGGTCAGGGTTGGAAGCCACGTCTAAAATGAACATGTTAATGACTTAATCTTACCTTTTAATGAAATAATTTTGAAAAAAAAAACCTCAGTCAAATCTAATTTCTTTGCAAATCATCTTCATGTGAATAATTCCTTGTTCTTCACCACACTTTTTTTTTTACAAGGAATGATGATAAATTGCTTCAATATATAATGTGCCTCTTATAATATAGAATTGAAAGAAAAAAATGTCATATGATAATTTGTACTCAGAAATAAATATAAATATTTTTTGAAGCACAATAGCCATATTATGTATCTGTAATCAAGCCTTACTTGCATCCCTATCAACATAAGACACAGTTATCCGATAATACCAGTGTCTTGGGCTGAAACAATGAGATCAAGACTTTCCTATTTAATACCCATTATAACCAGTAAGTGTAATTTACATACCATTGATATCTGACTTGGCGAACTGGACCCATTGAATCCTCTCCTTGTCCTCAGGTTTACTGTTCCCAGTGTAGGCCTATAAAAACAGAACAAGTAATTAGTTTTATCAATACACAGTAACATGCATCGTCGGATACTCACAGGTGTTCACGTCTTTTACTAGGATACCAATGGGTGATCACATCTTTTACTCGCTCACGGGATATGCATGGGTGTTCATAATTTTACTCAGATACCCATAGCTGATCATGTCTTCTAAGATGTGATCACTAGTGGGCATCGGACGATGAGTAATATGTACCCACGTGTTTTTCTCCTGTTCAATAATATATACATGTACTTTTCCTTCTGTTTTACTCAACTGTATGAGTCCCCAAAATCCTAACGCCTGCAAACACAAACTCACTCTCAGAGCACTCTCTTTCTTTTATTACATGATACAAATGTATTTTATACTGTCAGTGTAAATTATAAAATTTGTTAAACCTGATATGATATCATTGCTTTTTAGCTTCTTTCAAATATAACTTCAAAACATTAACTTATTATTTTGTTAATTTTAAAATGACAGAAGTGTAAGCATGAAAGGTTAAAATGGAATTTCCACACTGAATGGCAGACATGTTTTTAGGAGATTCATTTTGTTGAAATAATTACACATAAATACAGTAAATGATTAATATTTTTTTGTGCACTGATACATGTAAATTCAAGTGATTGTGTTTTTCTAGACCCTATGAAACCTTACCTGTGGTACCACGTCTGATATGAAATCTACAACACTCTCCATCACACTCTTCTCACTACAACAAAAAAATACAGCAATCATACATGCAAATCTACTATTTTCATTCTGTAGTGCAACAATTGAAGTACAGACATGTAAATCTTGTAAAAATTTAAAATATACAATTGTGCACTCAATGTTTCCTGATTTGTCTTGAGCAATCCCAAATAATTTACGCCATTCTTTCCCTATGGGAGAGCAACCTTATTTTTGTCCTGATGTGATGTAGGGGTTACCTCATCAGTCCAAATTATGTTTATTTCTATTCATTGACCATGTTAACAGATACAGTCGAACTTCGTTATCTCGAACTAGGTGGGGCTGTGAGATATCCAAATATTTGAGATATCCACAGTAAAATACTTTAAAAATAGGTGGTTTGGACTTAAAAATCACTTCGACATATCCATTGTATTCGATATATTGGTGTTTGTGATATTGAAGTTTAACTGTACATGTAGATTGACCAACATGAAATTGAAAATCATGATTGGATGAATAACAGGAAATTTTATGATTAAATTTGAATATATGTAAAAATAAATATACAACTTCATATCAAAGAGAATGAGTCCTTTCCTCAGATTTGTCAACTCTCATTTCTTCCCTCTCCTCAAAACTCACGAGATGTTCAGAATTTAATTATATGTACATTTCATTCATCTCAATTATGCATGTAATAAATATTGCAATTTCAATAATCATGATAATTTACCCTCATGGAGATAACAAAGACACATAAAAAGAAAGCTAAATGCTAAAAACAAATTTCACGAACATTTCCTTAAGCCTAATCAGATCAGGGACAGGAATAAAATGTTATTCATCTCTGATCAATTTGTATACAATTTTTGAACCACTGTCACCACCAAAAAATACACAAACAGACAATTTAAAATGGCGTTTACCTGAAAGCCTGTGGTCTTATGACATTGTGGCTTAATTTCATATTTCTCTTTGGAGAATCTGCAGCCATTTCAACAGATTTTACCCCATAAATTGCAAGAAAAACTTCTTACATTTACAGTGGAAAAACAAAGATGACGTCACGTTTGTTTTGGATTGTCCGCGAAGCGAATGACTGAAGAGTTCTTCTTCCGGTTGCAAGTTGCAAGTGGCGGATCTAATGTATTAGTTGGCGTAGAGAATTTCATAATTAAAAACCAATGTTTGAAACTTCTAAAAGCATGATAAGCTTTGTTATATTTTTATTTTCCCAGGGAACGTCAAAAATAATTTGTGACTTCAAACAAAACAAAACCTAATATTTGATCTCAATCAATGCATACACCCCACCCCACTCATCCCACCCCTCAAGTTTCAAATTTGAGAAAGGGAACCCATTTCCCACGTGACTAGGCTTTGTAATGATTTCACTGTATATTCAAGATCGTTTTTGACAATAGCAATGTTGTTAACAATATGAGCAATATATAATAATATTCCCCGTGACACAGATGATAGTTTTTTAAACAGTTTTGAAAGTGTTATATTTTTTATAAAAAAAAAATCATAATGATATTAAAAGTATGAATGAGTCCTAAATATATAAATTGATTTATTTTCTAATCAAAAAGTCGTTTTTACTTAAAGAATAGAAACCCGATTAGGTAAATATTTCCTGTTATCAATATTATTAATTGATTTCAAACAATATTCTTGGTTTTTTTTTTTTTTAATATAAAATAATCTTCAAATCAATTTTTTTAATGAAAAATTGTATATTTGTTTTACACAAGAAAAATAGTCAAATGACTAGAACAGTATTCTATACATACATTGTATAAATAATTTGCATCATATGTTGTAGAACCACAGAACACTAATCGAAATGAGGAAATTTTAATCAGTTCTAAAAGAAGGAAGTGAACGTTAGATAATGTGCACGTGCCTAATCATTTTTAGAGTGACCTTCAAGTTGCCACAAGTTGAAAGTCTATCAATGGTGCCACAAGTTGAAAGTCTATCAATGGTGCTAAAGTTCAATAAGCACTTAATCCACGCCGTACTCTCTACAATTTCAAACTGAGATGGAGTGTGCAATGTTCAAAGATATTTTCAAACAAAATTTCAGATCCAAACGCTCCCCCCCCCCCCCCCCCCCCAACCAGCTGTTGAACTTCGTTTTTTTTTGGACAAAATATTGCATATAGGGTACCCCTATTGTACGGATAACTCCTCTTACAGTTTTCAAAAGTTTTTCTTTTGGCAAATATTGCATATAGGGCAACAAAACAAAACAAAAGCAAACAGACAGACTAACTAATATACATGTATTAATGAGAGAACGACGATTGTATATAAATAGCATCTTTTCTATTCCAATTAGAAAAAGTGGGTTAGTAAAAGGAATATTCTTCCGTTTTCACAATTTATGGTTCATTTTTATATTGTTTGAATTAAATAATTTTCAAAAATTTTTGGGGAAGAAAACATCGATTCAATTTCAAGAGTCGGATTTTATAATTTATTATTGTTCGGGTCCCGGAAATAGAACTTTTATTGACGTTGGCCCGATCATTGATTTTTAACAGGAAAAAAATCACCCAAAACTCACAGAAATTTTTTTCGCAAACAAAAGCTAGTTTCCGAGCGCTAGAGAAAAAAAATCAATTTATTTCTCAACTTATTAATCGGACTCTGCATGAAAAACCAAGAATTTCAATTATTAAAAAACAGCAAAAATTTCACAAGTTCATGTATAGCTTGAGTTTCAGTTTGATTATTTATCTACCTATCTCATACGATATCACATATTTTAGGACGTTTTACGCATTATAAACAGCGAGGCAAACGAAGTACCTTTTATAGCTGTTTTACAATATTATGATAGAACAAAACAGACAATTAATATTGTATTTCTATATGTACATGTAGTAATGTATTTATATGCGTTTTACAAGTTAATCTATGACAGATACTCGTACAAAGTGTAACATGAATTCGCTGTACATTGTAGGAATAACAAGGATAACTTATTGTTTCTATGTACATCATTGCAATCTACAAAACAAATTTTATCACTGTTACATATATTAGCATTACATATTAACAGTTTGAACATTGTGTGCATGAGCATACTAGAGAAAAATACACCAGAGACATTTAAAATAATGCACAATACCACGTATGAATTGATAACAAATTAAAAGGCTTGCCCCCACCAAATATTTCATAAACAATAACATTAAAAGTATAGAGTTTATGATATTTTCAAGGCCATAAAAGTTTGGAGCATAAAGTTTATTGTTATACTTTCATGTTAAATACTGAAATATGATTGGTTAAGACGCAGTTAATAATATTTTCTATTACCCTCAGCGTTAGCAACGCACTTAGCAACGGGTAACATTAAAAAATCTTACATGCGCAAAAATTATGCGCGTACGGTTCGCTGTAGAATTCACGTTATTCCTATATAAAAGCAGTAAAATTTTCTTAAAAATTAAGACATTCAGTATAACAAAATAAATAAATTTATATATTATAAACATGATAACAGTCAAAAGGAATATAATTTAGGAACATACATTTTTCTTTCCATTTTACGTAAGTCTTTCAAAATTTTACAACACAGAATGTATATAATACAATCATGTATAGTGAAATTATATGTACATGCACATGTATTTGTTTCCACTATTTTTTTTTATATACATTTACATGTATAGATAAAATCAAATGCCAGATCAAACAGACTGAGGATAACTAATTAACCCTATAGTTTGAGTGTATGAGTGTATAGATGTAAAAATGTAGCTCTACAGGAAAATCAGGGTTAAAACTGCAATTTTCGCACGCTAGTTTGGTCATTATACATGCATCATACTTATCTAATTTCAAAAAAAAATATTCCGCAATATCATTTGATGCCAATTTTTTAAAGGCGTTTTACTATGAATTTATCTCTTTATTTGACTCAGATTTTCTCTAAAATATCCTCATCAACTCCAGATGGTGAAGTACATGTATGTTAAATCCACGCACTGTATGACCCGTCGAGAATCGCCATTTTAAAAAAAATATATCTGTAAAACAAACCACATTCAATGGAACTGATGCTGAAATGAATTTCAGAGGCAAAGTTAGTTACTACGTCAGTCGTAAAATATCCAAAGAAAAACTCGCATGACAAAGCGATCACTTAACCAGAACGTGCGCAGCAATGTTACGTTTATAGAATATCCAGAATGTAAGATAACTTGGTCACCATTTGCACCAAACGTAAACAAAAGCAAATATGTTTGAGAAGAAAAAAATTAATAAAAAAAATTCTACTCTTCGTATGAATTATGATTATCATAACTCACAGCTATGGTCATATTTATACATGCTGATATACCAGGCAAACAGCTATATTTACTCTGTATAGTTTTCAAACGGAAGGCGACATTTTTCGTATATATATTTATCCTTGAAGTCTGCTTGGAGCTTCATTAGAACTAATTTCTTAGTTATTGACAATTCACTGTCTGATTTACACATCTTCCTCGTTCCACGTGATTTTGTGACGTCATTGGTGACCTCGTTCTGATTAGGCTGATCTAATTTATCAGCTGCATACAATGGATTGGTTGTGAGATTCGCCGATGGATCTTTGTCTTCTTTTTCTTTACTACTCTCTGTTAAACCATCGTGGTCATCCAAAAGTGTTAGGTACAAAGGGGTAATAAGGCTCTCTAGATCTCTGATCTTTTTCCTGTCAACAGATATAAAAACCAAACTTCTTATAGACAAAACGACGTATTAAAGTAATACTTACGTATTACTGTGCAATCTTTAAAGCAATTAAGGGTTAGTTTTAAAAAAGTTAAAGAATGTTAATGAAATGAAATGTGCATATACTGGTTGGCTTTTATTTCAACAAGAACATGCAAAAACACCTACTACTATTTAAAACATTTGACGGAATATATTTGTAAAATGTATGCGTGTCTTATTTCTGTGAAACATCGTTATTTTCAAATTTTCCAAAAAAGTCTAGCATTTTATATAACGCAGAATATAATAGTCTTAACGCCAAAAAGAAATCGAACACTCGTCCTCCTATACCTATATATGGAGAGAGAGAGAGAGAGAGAGAGAGAGAGAGAGAGAGAGAGAGAGAGAGAGAGAGAGAGAGAGAGAGAGAGAGAGAGAGAGAGTTTAATACATCAGTGTGGTCAGTCCGGTAGTAAGAGACCCGGCTATTTTATATTTATTGTTGACTCGATCTGTCACCTTTGTTCCCGGAATTATGAAATCAATATCGATTAAATGAACAGATACAGAATATTTTTGTAGAACTTCAAGGATGTAAATGTATTTTTGCAATGGAGTTTCCTGTGAAATTTTCTACATGGAACCAGCACGGAATTAAGTTTATCATACACGCCCTTGGGAATTTATTATCACAGTTGTGTATCATATGATTCTATCAAAACAACTGTCATGTGACAAATCGACGTGGGCACGATATGGAGCCTCCTCTATCCAAGGACATCGACGAAATATAGATTTTTTAAGTCCTTCAGCATGCTTATGTTACAACAAGAGTTAAAACATCAACTTGATCCAATTCCTGTAACAACTAAAACCGTTATAAAAATCTTGAAAATTGATGAATCTATTTTTGTGTTTCACATGCTAATCCGTCTCAAGGAAACTACACACTGACACCACAAACTGGCAAAACTGATGCATATGATAGAATTAGTATAAATGTATACCTTGTACTTGGTTCTAAATAACCGTAGGGGGTGGTGGCTACTTACCGCGCCAATCGGACTAACCAAAGGAGAGAGCCAATGATAAACACACACAGGACGGCCATAGCTCCCACCGACACTTTCAACACCATGATGTCCTGTTGTTGATTTAAAATCAGAATACTTAGAATACTTAGAATAATATCGCCATCATTTAGTTCTTGATTTCTTCAGTATACAGGATTATTTTTGCTCCGTGTATTTTTCGCCCTTCTACACTTGCAAACAGTTTCGTCCCATCTTGAATTCGCCCAAACAGAATTGTGTTTTTACAGATAAAATTTGAGTCATCCGAATTCGCTCAGTCTTAAATTTGCCTGCTTACAACGAGGGCGAAAGGGGCGAAAATAAAACGAAGGCGAATATTTCCCTGTTTATGGTATCTTTCAACAAGCACAGATATGCTGATTAACATGTACATTGTACTGTTTTACTGTAAAAATCCTTATCTCAAGTACAAAACATGAGGAAAATTTGGTTCTCTAGGTGTAATCAAAATTAACACAATGAAAACTCTAATCTTCCTTTTGGAAAATAACATGATACCAAAGACATGTGTAAGGACATCTATATGGTAAAAGGAAGTGATTGATAATTACCTGACATACGTCTGTACAATTTTGAAACTGTCCCATGGTCATGGTCCAAAAATCATGAGGACAATGTCAGTTATATATGTATCTGAAATTGAAAGATTAGAATGCAAACGATTTAGAAACGACTTTTTATCACATAATTGTCAACATGGAGGGTTTTCTGCATGCTTCTTAAAGGGTGCCACGTTCTTCATAATGTCAGTATAAAATTGACCACAATCCGTCTAATTTGTACGTCTAGTTCATTGTTCTTTGAAAATTACAATGTCTCAAGAAACCTGTTGGGCTCCTTCATTTACTACTGATATGTCTGCTAATTCATTCTAAAAGACAAAGTAAGCATCATTTCACATCGTGTCATATAATAATAATAATGTCAGTGCAAAGATGGCAGTGTTGTATCCGTCTAGGGCTCTATATCTTAAAAAATTGCCAAAGTGTGTCTCTTCTGACAGGTGACATACAAACCTATAGGAAAACAATTTTTTAAAGTGAAAAACAATACTAAGGATGAGTGGCACGTCCGGTTGTTGTATTTCTGATAACAATTGGACAACGGATGTAACAACCTTCAACCAGTACTAAAAAAAACAATACGTATTTTCCTAGACTTCCACACTTTTGACAAATTGGTGAAATTACCTATCGCGATATATTCCAACAAGGCAGTAAAGAGACTATGCTAAACTAGAAAAGACCCTGGAGAGTGTAAAATCATCCACCAGACTTTTTTTCGCAGAAGATAGCATGCTCTATACATGATAATTTCCGATGAAAACTTTATCATCTTACAAATGGATCTACAGTTTGAGGAATAAAAATACCTTAAAACAAAACAGAATTTACCGATTTACAGATTACTTCAATCCATCTAAATGAGAGGTATTGCGGATCACTTGGAAACGAAAGATATACCAACTACACCTTACACGTACTTACACTTACACTGACTTCAGATGGACATCTCGAAAAAAGAAAATTATTGGAATAGTGTGGTGTCACCTTGTAGAAAAGTCTCATAGAACAACCATATGGAATCTTTCACGCTTCTTTGCAGTGACAAAGAATGAAACACAACAAAATCAACTTCATAAAGAGAAAGCTAGTTACTCTAGCGATCAAGTCGAAACACCATATTTTAGAATAATTTACATGTCTAGGATTCCTATACAGCAAACGATATTGATAAGCTAAAAGCTAGAAAGTATCCAATACAAAGAGGCAAGATTTTTGGCGAACAACTACTACACCAAAAGCAGCACCAGGGACATTATTTAGGTTCTAGAATGGCCTTCCTTACGGTACAAGGCTGTAAGTTAATGATGACATACGAAATCTAGCATGCGTTCATAGACATACAAGCGAGAAAATGAATATACCTCCACCCACTATGCAAAACACAGACACTATCACAGACTTGTCATACCGTTCTGCTAATCAGACCCCTACAGTTTTTCCTGCCTTCCTTAAATTCAGTATGTCGCAATTTACCCGAACACCTGTCACTGCCAAAAACTATAGAAGTCTTCACAGCAGTAATTGTTTCAATTTTGCTTTAAACCTCCGTTCGCTACCCTGCAAAATACTATAAATGTACTCAACTGAATAAATACGACAATGCAAGCACTGTACTCTATTTGCTGTCTATATGTAGGAAGTAGAACCTTCCAAATCAGAACACTGACACCTTAAGACAAATCCTTGAAACCTTTTATCAGGCTACTGGCAAGCTGAGGCCATACCGTCTCTTGTTGAATATCAAATTCAATGAGGTTAAAGCAAACGTTTTTAGAATTTGCAGTTTACTTAACTTTAGGCTTGTGGAATATGAGTGCAAAGGACATATATTCTGAACTGATTTTGAATCCTAATGAACTTTGTTTACAACTATCGTGATGTTATCGTAATGTTATCCAGGTAGTCATTTAATCTAAATCCGTTGGAGAATTTCCGACAAAAGGGTATTTTTCCTAAAAGCATATATTTTTCCGTATGTTAAAAAAATAAGAATGACAATTGAAATACAAAAGTGATTATTAGCTCATTAAGAAGTTGTCTATCATATGGCCGGATTGGTTCTTTGGAAGCTGCTTCTTACATATTTTGTTCATACAACTAATCCCATTGCTGATCATGATATTCGACTAAATGGTCGTACCTACTACACACTTATCCTATAATCAAGACTTTATATACATGTAGTGTTCGTTTGACACAACAAAACAAAATATTAGTTTACAGGAATGCTTTTTCATCCAATATGGTTACGAGTGGTGATACAATTCATTGCACGCCATTTGCAATGTGAATTATTTGTTGAAATCTTATACAGAGTAGTCCAGTGGAGCTCAAATATAAAATAGGTTTTATTAACTAGATTATTGGACAGTAACGCGCATATAAAATAATGGGTAAATAAAGGAATATTGGAAAAATAACTTCACTTTTAAATTGAAAATAAAGTGTTAAATCTCGCTTTGTATGTTTTACAAATCTATCAAGTTTAGACTATATCTTTAGACACCATGATGATATGATATGCCACACAAAGAAACCAAAAATCTACTTACTGGAGACGATTTGAATCATCTGAATCTCCCTAATAACCTTAAACCTTCATGGACATTTTGTATCTGAATGATCTTTCCAACCAGAACCACATTTCAAGTATTAAATTCTGCCAGTCACGTAATTAAAACATTTCCTGAATATTTCATAAAATGAAGATCAGTCAAAAAGTTCTCTATAGTTTATATAATTTACAATGAGTATGAAATCGTGCAATTTTTTTTATGAAAAGGAATGGATCTCAATTGAGGAAAAAGGGTAAACACTATATTTTGTGTCACATGGAAATAATTCAACACCAGGAACTATTTTTGAACAGAAAATTCAGATGTTTTATGTAGTGCAGTACCAAACACTGTTTATTACCTCCAGAGTAAAGTTTCATAGAAGCTGTACACAAATCTACAAAATATTTAGTAATATTGTAACTTTAATCTTTGTTGAGGCGTTCGGCAGAGATACAATTTCGTAGATAGATGCTGAAAAGTCCCTTATGTAATACATTTGTAATACTCCTATATTTTTTAAGCTCTCATAAAGCGAATGTCTCTTTTTTTCGAGCTCTTCTTTAGAACGACTCGGCTAATTTTAATTAAAACTTGGCTTAAGCATTCTTAGTTGCATGTAATGCGATTCTTATTTACTACAATACAACTCAACATAATTTGTAAAGGGGAGATTAAAAAACCTTTTATTGTAAACAAGATGAATTTCTACTGCCCAGAACCGCAATATTTACTTTTAGGCATGATTGATTTCTAGTAGTTTATAGCATGAATAAAATTAGTCAAACAATGGTTTTCTTTGAGACCTCCTGACGAACAACAATGCAATAATGCTTGATTTCACTCTGCCCCTGCCCAAACAATAATGTGGTGTAGAGAGACACAGCGCTCAACAAGATGATATGGATCGTGTTTAAACTCTTCTTCTAATGAACAACAAAGAAATGATTCATGGTATCTTTATTCAAACATCATTATAATGGTTCAAACTGTGAACCACAGACCAATACTATTTCTGTAGTTTCATCAATATTCGTTGAATACCAATTTTCGTGGATTTCGTTATTAAGTTGATCCATGAATTAAGTGTTCATTGAAGTGCAATTTCTAACATCTTGAATTGATAGGGTCATTGGCCACGATTTTACGTTTCCTTGAAACTGTGATTTTCACTTTATCCACGAAAATTGATACCCTTGAATATTAATGAAATCACAGTAAACAATAGTACTACACCCGATAGAAGGGTGCAAAACTTTTGATCCAAAAAGAACCAGTTAACTCATTTAGACTATCTTGGTAAATGAAATTGTTTGATAATGTAAATGTAAACTCATGACAAGACTTTGTCACCTTGAAAACTCGGTTTGTGGCTTGTACACCCCAAAATGCAATCAAAACACATGAAAACAACTTTAAAATCTGCAATAATAATATTAAAATACAGTAATATCTTTTTCAAGGTTGTTGAAAAGATATTTTTTTGGGGAAAAGCCTAAAAACGAGAAACCCAAGAAACACAAATTATAGTATTAATTTCCAACATTACCATGGTCTAAAATATAACTTTGATTTTTCTGCCAATTTAGACAGTACCTCAATTGCAGATTGCTATTTTACATGAACGTTTTAAGAAATACTAAGGTCAAGGCAATTTATTGGAAAACAGATTCATTTCAATGGTAAGAACAAATTCTTGATTGCATATTTCTGAAAATCTGTGAGAGTCCATGTATAGTTTCCACTATGCAGTCAATTAATTAAAAGTTTTGACATACATGTATTAATCGACATTATTCAGATAATCTTTTGTAGCTCATAAACTCCATTCGGGTCGTTATTTACCAGCATAGAACCTTTACTTTTACTTTCAAGTGACGTCATATTACATCCTGGGTCATCTTGTTCAACTCCAGAGTTTTCCATAACCATACAATCTGTTTCGTACACGGAATTAGTATATTGTTTTGTATTTGGATGGCAGAGGAACTGGTTTGAAATTTCCTGATAGTTCTTATCGTCTTCGGAAGGACTTATTTCTGTTCTACAATGTTGATCGTTTGATTCTGGGCACCTGTCATCAAGTTTCTGTAGTATTTTCAGCAGCAAATATCTTTCCTTCCTGCAAACACAAAGTATTGTCTTTTTACAGTTGTTTGTGTGTCGCGTGTGACGCTCACCTTTTCACTATTCTGCCTATCACCCTGGACATACATATGAATATATCACAGAATGATAAAGATCAATTATGCACAGAAGAATGATTTATTACATATAACTACATGTTATTAATCTCAATAATCTACTTGATAAAAAAGAGCTATGCTTACTTTTGTTGAATAATATTTAACAGCAGCAGAAAAACGACCAACAAAGCAAAGAAAATAAGGATCACTGTAAGGCCCTGTATCCAGAATTTTACTGAAATATAGAAAGACTATATCGATAACCTTGAGATATAGAGCCCTGGATAAAAGGGAAGAAAACTTCGAAATTTAAAATGGAAATATTTAGGTAATTTTTTTTTTACAGAAAATTTAGTCTATGGCTATAAAATAACATCAAATACTTAATGTTGATCTGATGTGTAATTTGTTAGGCAACAGCCTCCATAGGTTAAGTTTATCATACAAACAATTCAATGTTTAAAATACAGAAAATTACTATGAGATTAAAAGATAATAAAATAATGTAGAAATAAACATAAACGATCGATAATAGGACTCCCGTTAGTATCTAACCATATGACTGAACACAAGAAGTCAATATTATATTCCAAGTTCCACAGGGAAACACCAATGTTAGGTAATCTACCTGGATATCCTGTTTCTTTGTCTGTCACATTATGATAATCCATAAAATTCCGCACGGTTGCATTTGGCTTGACCTCGTATGGTGTAGATAAGGATCCTGTGAACTGTAGATCTGAGGCTTGACTACTATATCCTATATTGTGCTTAGACCTTGAACTCAAAGTCCAATTGCGACATTGAATTGAAAAGCTCCCTGAGAGGAAATGTAATATAGGTTTGATAGATAGTTACAGATATTTATTCATTTGTTTTATTAAGATCGTATGTGATATACATGGTCTCCTAATATATAATAAGCTTTGAAATCGTTTCAATCGTTGAAATTTATTCAGGACATCTACCTTTACTGACGATTTTTATCATAGGCACGCTTGATTTTGATCCATTTTCTGTTGTTATTATCAGGTTGTCTGCTTGAACTGGAATATCAACTCCATATAAACTTACGTCCGTGTTTTGATGCTCTTAAAATAAATAAATTTAATTACATAAATATGAGTCTGAATATTTTCTAAGAAATATTTTCCTAAAACTAAGCATGTAAATCAGTTCTGTTTCTCCCTGTCTGAAAATAGTTGTGATGGACGACCTGTGAGCTACAGTTCCGTACGTGTTAAAACGTTGCAATTTAGAGGAAAAATTGCGCTATACGCTAGTTTTGGACTGATTAATCTTGTTTCCATACATTCACACAAATTTTGTGTAAAAAATTATTACCACGAAATTTTTCAGGCATATACAACTAACATCGTTTCTTTACTTGCCTCAGACTTTCTTTAATCATGCTAACCAATCTCGGAAAATGAAGTACATGTATGTTAAATTCACGCGCAGATCGCTATTTGATCATGTAAACAAACTACACTTCTTCACCAGGGGCTGGTGATGGTAGTTCAAAAATATCAGAGGCAAGTAAAGTGACGATATCTATAGTAAAATGTCTGAATGTCTTTTTTGGAATCAAATATTTGTACAGAATTTTGTGAAAATATGGTTAATCAGTCCAAAACCAGCGCATTTTTTGTGCGCCTTAAATTGCAACTTTTTAACATGTACGGAACTGTAGATCCCAGGTTGTCCATCTGAATTTTTTTCTGACTGGGAGGTACAGACCAGCAGCTAATATACTGTAAATTCCTGATATTTCGCGAGTACTTAATTTCGCGATCACACTGTATCAAATCGCAAGAATATAAAATCGCGAACGTGGAACTTTCCTTCTTATGTCTTTTAGTTTTCAACTCTCAGAAAATAATGGCGAGATTTTAAAAATCCGCTAAGGATGCTTCTCGCGATTTTATGCGAATATTAATTCCTGGCGTTTAATTAGGAATCTACAGTATACTGTCTACTATTCGTAGATTTTTCTTTTTACCAAAAATGTTGATATCATTAGATTGAATCAGAAGTTTGACAGACATTGTCTGAAATATCTCAACACGAGTAACAGATCCAGTAATGTTACAGGTACAGTCGGCGTCCAAAACCCTCAAATACACAGGTTGATTAAAAATTTTTGTCTCATTTTCCGTCAAACACATGTCCATGATCTGAGAATCTACAAAATGGCACAATAGTATGAACACAACAGAAGAACTACTTCTTGGAATATACTAGTACATGTACCGTACATTAAAACTCATCATATTTAGTGTGCATACCTTGAACGCATTCATAGTCAATACTCTGTCGAAAAGTTGCATTCTGTAACTCGGGTCGTTTTGAGGCATTACAAAACTTCTTCAGAGCCGCTTCAGCCTCCAGAAAATATTTTTTGGTCAGGGAACACTCCTTTCGTCCATTGCATGTATCAACAGCTGAGTCCAAAATGTGGTTGTTTTTAAGATTGATGTTGTTAGTTGGTAGTTCGACACCACAGTAAACAGCATCACTGGCGCTACACCCGAGGGATGGGAACATCAGTCTGTTAAAACCATCCTCAATCACGTGCCGTTTAATATAAATAGTTTGATTGGTGGGACAGAGGATGTGGTAGGTATTCCAATCAGACGTTTTTGTACATGGAGAGTTTACCAGTACACCTGAATTCAAACACAAATCGTTCATATAAAAATGAAATTAGTTGATTCATTACTTCAGAATTGTTGTTAGTCTAAAATAAGGACAGTATGACCTTTAAGATAGCAAACAAAAATGTAAATGATCTGCATATGATTTTGTTCATCAGAACGAAAGGGAAGCAAACGAAACACGTCTCTCCATCTAACGATTAATGGTTAAAATTGTGCTTTACTCTGTTTTAGATTACCCATGGTATCTGGAGTGAACTGTATTACCACACAGAAAAGGATCAAACGCTCTTTCATCGGATTCAACATTGGTGTAAATAAACTGTAAAATTTAAAAAAAAATCCATATATATTATATATATATATATATATATATATATATATATATATATATATATATATATATATATATATATATATATATATATATATATATATATATATTTAAACAATGAAATGCTTTCTTTGGTGATTCATTCGGGGTATGAAGGTAGTGACATTGTAGAAAAAATACATAACCCGCGTTAGCGGGTTATGTTAATTTTTTCTGCAGTGATCACTACCGTCATAACCCGAATGGATCATCAAAGAAAGCATTTTATTGCTTATATTAACATCTTTCTTTAAGCTAATTGATAAATTGATTAAGAAAAGTAAGTAAAATTCACTTGAATACTGTTAATGTACGTAAGTAAGTTAGTTAAAAGAAACAGTCAAATCGTCTCCTGTGAGACTTTAAGTCTGACATCGTCATGATTATTTCGTGCAGTCCGGGATTTTTCCTAGGTCGCTATAGGTTTGGACCAATCGATAAACAGGGCGTGTCGATATCTGTCCTGTCATTTTCTTGTCAGTTTTAGCCGGTGTAGATTTCGACCGATCCCTAAATGGGGCGTGTAGATTTCAGTCTGGCTGTTTCTATAGAGCTATGAATTAACTATAAGTTTCCGTAAGAAATAGAGGGAACCATACTTGGTATATATATATATATATATATATATATATATATATATATATATATATATATATATATATATATATATATATATATATATATATATATATATATATATATATATCTCCTTCAATCAGTTTCATTAATAGAGATTAGGTAGTTTATTAAAAGATAACAAAAACCTGACGGATAACATTCTTTAAAATTCTTTAATTTCTGAAGATAAATATGATACATATAAGTTTTAGAAATAATTGTTATATAGCATTACTCTATAAACAGCTTACCTAAACCCGATTTTCATTAAAACACGGGACAACATGTTCCCAAGCTCAGTTTAATGAATTTCCTTGAAAATCACATAAATACTGATGTTAAATGATGTTAAAGCTTGGTTATTTTTAATATGAAACACACATACAAGGATATTTATTATTTAGGACAAGTACATGAATCCCTTTTGACAATATAATGAAAGGTTTTCAAGAAGTATTATTTTGTGAAAAACATGATTTTATGAAACGAGGAAGTTGTCTTTCTCTTGATATATAATGATAAAATTTATTATAGAGAATTACTTAATCTACACGCGGATCTCAAATGTTTTCTAGGGGAAGGGGAAGTATGAATGTATTTTTATATTGTGTTTGGTATTTTGATATGAAAATTAAAAAAGTTTGATTTTTTAAAAGTTAACCAGGGTTTTAGAAATTGTGCACTTTATAAAAATTAAGTTGAAAGTGTGTTAATTTTGGGACCAAGTAAATGCACCGCGAATTTTTTTATTTCAATTAAGTTTAAATACTCATTTTTGGATGTCGACGGTCCTGAAACACACCGAGACTAACGCTAACGCACGGTATTCAATTTATTTGCACAGCCTTGCATGGTATGTTTTAGGACTGAGATGATCCAAAAAATAAGCAATCGATGCTTATATATATATTGATGTTTATTTGTATTAATTATTTGTGTATCGTCACTTTAAAGCAATTATAAACGCTCTTAACCAGGGATATGAAACACATATGGAACAGCTATTGTAACAATTTATTTAGTACGCTTCCACGACTAATAGTATAGTGCCAGAAACTTTGTCGAGAAAAGTTTTTTTTATCAACAAATAGACATGATTTAACAATAGTATTATTTTTGATCAGTACACACCAGTCTGTAAAATTAAAAGTTTCATTTATTCTTTCAATAATTGATGTACACAAAGCGCTTGATGACGTTTATATTTTTGTCATCATGCGAATAAGTGTTTTCAAAGAAAATTGAACGTCACAGATTTCCAAAGTAAACATAAGAAAAAGTATATACTGAATATAGATATATGATATTGATATCGTCGATTTATTTGAATATGTGTTTGGAATTGAGTGATTGGGGGTAATATACCTATCTCTCCTTTAATTAATGTGCTGGTATTAGAAATCTATTTTTAGTTTTTACCCCCCCCCCCCCCTTCTGTTTGGCAAATCGGATACACTTTCGACTTTTCATAAAATTCATACATGTATCTTAAAATTTTTTATCGTTGAATTTAATGAATAGTTTGACAGACACCGGTATTGTCTGAAATATCTCAACACGTGACAATGATCTAGGAAGTTTATACGAACAATCAGCTGCGTCCAAAATTTTCAAATTCACGGGTTGATCAAAATGTTTGCTCATATTTTCAGTCATAAACATCTTTATGATCGGACAACAATATGAACACAACCAACACTTGTGATTTACCGTATATTAAACTTTTAATTTATTAAATTATTTTTAATATATCACATTCAGCTTAACAGTGTTTTGATAACGAATCATTGTATCTAAATATTTTTTTTCAAAGTGCATTGACTTGGTCCAAGAATTATGCACTTTCAACAAAAGTTTGAGAGTGCATAATTTTTAAAGGTGCGTTGTAACAATGCACGGACGTAGAGGGGTTTAGGCTTGCCCCCGGCCCTGCCCTTGGAAATAAAAAAAATCAATCTTATCAAAATACCGAGCACAATATGAAACACAATTATCCTTTAGAACCCTCCCCTCTACCCCCCCCCCCCCCCCCCACCCACCCAACTAAAACATTTCTGGATCCGTGCCTGGGACAAGTTATTCTTCTATCGGGATGAATTTTACTTATACATCAAAAGAAGACAACTTCCTCATTTCCTTATGATAATTTTCAAATAAATTTTAGAATATATTTGTACTTAAAAACTTTCTCGTTTTATAAAATCATGCTTTCACAAAATAGCACTTCTTGCAAACCTTTCATGATATTTTCAAAAAGGATACATGTACTTGTCATTAATGATTGTGTTTTCATATTAAAAATAAACAAGCTTGAACATTACAATATTTATGTGATTACCAGGGAAATTGATTTAATTGAGCTTGGGAACATGTTGCGCCGCTTTGTAATGAAAATCCGGTTTAGGTAAGCTGTGATGCTATACAACAGTTATTAAAAATATACATGTCTTCATATTATTATCTTAAAAAATTAACATTTAAAGACTGTTATCCATCCAAGTTTGTTATCTTAAAATGAAACACCTAATCTTTATGATGAAACTTATTCAAAGGAAGTATAGTGCTATTTTGGTGTACTATTATGGTTTATGTATTAACATATGATATATTGACATAATGTATATGTAAATGAATGGGTGATTTTTCTTTTTATTTTACAGTTTATTTACACCAATGTTAAATATGTTGAAAGGGCGTTTGTTCCTTTGCTGTGTGGTATTACAGTTCATTCCAGACACAATGGGTAATCTGTAACAGAGTTAAGCATAATGTTGACCATTAATCGTTAGATCGAGAAACGTGTTTTGGTTTGCTTCCCTTGCATTCTAATAAACAGAATAATATGAAAATCATTTACATTTTGTTTACTATCCTAAAGGTCATACTGTCCTTATTTTACACTAACAACAATTCTAAAGTAATGAAATGTGCGTATCAATTAATTTCATTTTTGAATGAACGATATGTGTTTAAATTCAGGTGTACTGGTAAACTCTCCATGTACAAAAACGTCTGATTGGAATACCTACCACATCCTCTGTCCCACCAATCAAACTATTTATATTAAACGGCACGTGATTGAGGATGGTTTTAACAGACTGATGTTCCCATCCCTCGGGTGTAGCGCCAGTGATGCTGTTTACTGTGGTGTCGAACTACCAACTAACAACATCAATCTTAAAAACAACCACATTTTGGACTCAGCTGTTGATACATGCAATGGACGAAAGGAGTGTTCCCTGACCAAAAAATATTTTCTGGAGGCTGAAGCGGCTCTGAAGAAGTTTTGTAATGCCTCAAAACGACCCGAGTTACAGAATGCAACTTTTCGACAGAGTATTGACTATGAATGTGTTCAAGGTATGCACACTAAATATGATGAGTTTTAATGTACGGTACATGTACTAGTATATTCCAAGAAGTAGTTCTTCTGTTGTGTTCATACTATTGTGCCATTTTGTAGATTCTCAGATCATGGACATGTGTTTGACGGAAAATAAGATAAGGCATTTTAATCAACCTGTGTATTTGAGGGTTTTGGACGCCGACTGTACCTGTAACATTACTGGATCTGTTACTCGTGTTGAGATATTACAAACAATGTCTGTCAAACTTCTGATTCAATCTAATGATATCAACATTTTTGGTAAAAAGAAAAATCTACGAATAGTAGACAGTATACTGTAGATTCCTAATTAAACGCCAGGAATTAATATTCGCATAAAATCGCGAGAAGCATCCTTCGCGGATTTTTAAAATCTCGCCATTATTTTCTGAGAGTTGAAAACTAAAAGACATAAGAAGGAAAGTTCCACGTTCGCGATTTTATATTCTCGCGATTTGATACAAACCAGTGTGATCGCGAAATTAAGTACTCGCGTAATATAAGGATTTTACAGAATATTAGTTGCTGGTCTGTACCTCCCGGTCAGAAAAAAATTCAGATGGACAACCTGGGAGCTACAGTTACGTACATGTTAAAAAGTTGCAATTTACGGCGCACAAAAAATGCGCTGGTTTGGACTGATTAACCATATTTCCACAAAAATTCTGTACAAATATTTGATTCCAAAAAAGACATTCAGATTTTACTATAGGTATCGTCACTTTACTTGCCTCTGATATTTTTGAACTACCATCACCAGCCCCTGGTGAAGTAGTGTAGTTTGTTTACATGATCAAATGACGATCTGCACGTGAATTTAACATACATGTACTTCATTTTCCGAGATTGGTTAGCATGATTAAAGAAAGTCTGAGGAAAGTAAAGAAACGATGTTAGTTGTATTTGCCTGAAAAATTTCGTGGTAATAATTTTTTACACAAAATTTGTGTGAATGTATGGAAACAAGATTCACCCCTGCGAATGTGTTCGGAATGTTTTCTTTATCATTGCTAAGTATGTAATAAATCCAGAGGTGCTCGAATGAAAGTTCACGAGACGTCACCGAGATTTGTTCAGTTCCTCTGAAATTTCGAGCGGAAGTATAAATGTTCGGATAATATTCTCAAAATACGTAAGTACTGGTTGATTTTCATATCATATTCTACTTTGATTTATGTTAAAACATCAACATCTTTTAAGATGTATGTCTTATTTCACTATCTAGCATTTTTAAAAATATTAAACGATGATATTTAGAACAGAGTTATCGTTCTTGTACCACCACGTGTAGAGTGGTTGATAATATAAAAATTGGGTTGCTTAATAAAATCATAGCCATGTTGGATGCTTGTTGTGTGAAATACCATGTTTTTTAAAAAAAATAATGGGTGAATGTTTTGGATAAAAACTTAGTGTTTCGTGCCATTTTCAATGAACATTCTGCATAAAAAAGTACAGTCTGTTTGACTATTGATGTTATTACTAGGTCAGGCGCGGATCGAAAATTAAATCTTAGGGGGGATCTCTACTACGCATGATAATTGTCGTAACAGCAGAAAAAATACAATTTTTTGTATTGTCACATTTATTTCTAGAACACATTTTATCCATCAATTAATAAAGATAAGGTTTAAAATCAATAAACCTCTAGAATTTACATTTGAATACAAGAACCTAGATTCTCTAAAAAAGACTATAAACACGAGGCACGATTTTTACTGCGAAACTGAAAGGGTCATATAACATTCGCAGGGGTGAGATTAATCAGTCCAACACTAGCGCAATTTTTCCTATAAATTGCAACGTTTTAACACGTACGGAACTGTAGCTCACAGGTCGTCCATCACAACTATTTTCAGACAGAGAGAAACAGAACTGATTAACATGCTTAGTTTTAGGAAAATATTTCTTAGAAAATATTCAGGCTCATATTTATGTGATTGAATTTATTTATTTTTAAGCGCATCAAAACACGGACGTAAGTTTATACGGAGTTGACATTCCAGTTCAAGCAGACAACCTGATAATAACAACAGAAAATGGATCAAAATCAAGCTTGGCTATGATGAAAATCGTCAGTAAAGGTAGATGTTCTGAATTAATTTTAACAATTGAAACAATTTCAAAGCTTATTATATATCAGGAAACCATGAATATCACATACGATCTTAATAAAACAAATGTATAAATATCTTTAAACTATCTATCAAAGATATATTACATTTCCTCTCGGGGAGCTTTTCAATTTAATGTCGAAATTGGACTTTGAGTTCAAGGTCTAAGCACAATATAGGATATAGTAGTCAAGCTTCAGATCTACAGTTCACAGGATCCTTATCTATATAGCATAAAAATACACCAATTGCAACCATGCGATATTTTATGAATAAAATGACAAACAAAAAAAAACGAGATATCCAGATAGATTACCTAAAATGGGCGAGTTTTCCTGTAGAATTTGGAATATTGACTTCTTGTGTTTAGTCATATAATTAGATACTAACGGGATTCCTTTTATCGATAGTTGATTATTTTTACATTATTTCTTTATCTTTTGATCTCGCAGTAATTTTCTGTATTTCAAACATTGACATGTTTGTATAATTCACTGAACCTAGGGAGGCTCTGGCCCAAAAAATTACCCATCAGATCAACATCGTCATTTTTGGTAAAAGAAAAATTACCAAAATATTTCCATTTGAAATTTTGAAGTTTTCTTTCACTTCATCTATGATTTTACCTTTTGAAAACGCGTAAAGTAATATTACTTATATAAAAATTAATAATACTTATGAACCAAAAATTTTTTACCTTAATTACTGATCTATTGCAAAATGAATTTTAAATATTCTTTGCTTGCAAATGAAACGTATATGATGCGATATTTTAAATCAGATAGTGCCATTTTCTTACCAATTTATTTCAATCCTAATGAAAATATATACCTTACCTCATCTCACAATATAAGGATATAACACCAAAGTGCTAAAACCGGTTATTAAGCTTGTTGTCAATTTTTTTGGAAAAAGTACTCCAGTATTTTCATAATATTGAAACCAATTATACAGTTCATTACATGTATTGTCATTTGTTTAACTCTAAGTCAAACCTAAGTAAATACTTGCTTCACTGAAGAAACTGAAACACATTATGAGCTTAAAATTTAAAATTTATTTTTCGTTTTCTAATGTTCATAAAAGTTAATGTGGGTAATTTTAATGCTTTATCAATGCTTTTGAAAGTCAAATATTGCGTAACAAGCAAGATACAGGGTTCATAATTCTTTGTTTTGTAAGCAAATCTCGAGTCTTGTTGTTGTTTACATATGTGTTTCGTTGGTATAAGTTCAATCAAAGGATGTTACATCCGCATTTCGTTTGTAAATCGACGTCTAACATTTGCATTTTAGTCTTTCATTTAAAATGCACGTTACATAAAAAAATTATATTTTGATGTCGAATTGTGTCCCTTTAGAGGGGTATCCTCACGATTTCGGTCGAATTATATTTTTTCTATTGTTATTGTTTGAAATGCATTATCAAAGCATTTCTAATGATCAATAAAAATTTGTTTATCAGACGTAGAGTTATAAGCGAAATACAGAACTCTTAATTCTTTGTAATATAAACAAGACTTGTGCCCTGTTTTTGTTTACATTGGTTCAAGATACCAGTTAAAATTCCTTTCAACCCGAATTTTATATATTCTTGTTCTTTTTAAGCATAGACAAACAGTTCTTAGTGTTTGGCACATTCATGTTAAGTCAACAATTGTATTTTCACTTTAACATGCAAAATGTAAACAGAAGCATGACCTGGGCTTTTGAAGAATTGTTAACTCTCTCTCTCTCTCTCTCTCTCTCTCTCTCTCTCTCTCACATTATTACCGATTACTGGCTCTAAAATCTTGGATGATGCTTTACTGAAGCACTGTAAACATCAAACTTGAAAAGTAATCGTTGACTAAAATTGTGCCCATGCCGTTTAGAAAGAAGAATCATTATATTTAGAGACTTTGTTATTCTTGGCCAAAAAATGTGTTATATACACATGTAGTAATTGGTCCAGGTCTCGGTACCCTTAATTCTTTATTTCAGCATAGGTAGCGCTTTGACTAAGCATCCAGTTTCTTAATAGTTTTGGTTACATGGCATAAAACGTTTAGCGTATACGCTTACCGCTTAAAAATGATAACATATTTATTTTACAGGTAGTTTTACCGTCCGCTGTAACAATAATCTACAAGTATCATCGTCAACTGTAAAAACCCTTAGAAGAGCATTTCAAATTGAAACATCATTCACACAGTCAAAAACAAACATATTTTTTGAATCAACCACAAACGATCAAAAATCTGTGCAGAAAGAAAAAACAGGTAATTATGACATTTGATTCAATGACCGCGATTCTTAAAAAAATAAGGCAATTGCTTGGTGCTTCGAACATATTATACTGAATCTCAATTCAAGTTACATAGTATTTTGGTTTTATTTGTAGAAAGTTCCGATGTTACAATTACGCACGGTGGTGTTTTAAGTTGGATACAGACCATTTTGATAATATTCCTTCTTGTTTTTTCTTTTTTAATTTACTACAAAAAGAGGTAATTTCCTTTAAATTTGAAGGTTCAAGTCGCCTACAGAACACTTATCATTATTAGAAATAAAAAGAATTATCGCTGCTGTAAACTAAGAAATATTGATATTCATATAGTTATACAGACATATTTTAATCAAAGGTTGTAAATGCACATACATGCGTTATGAATATTTCATTTTATACATGTACTTTATTATAGGATTGCAGGTCATAGTTCAGTCGAAATAGGAATTAAAGACAAACAGGAGAAACTGATTCTTGTTTGTCATGCTAAAAATGAGAAGAAGAAGACGAGTATTGAGATCCATCAAGCGGACTGTATGTGTGCCAGCAACAATGAACGCAATGCGACGGCCTCTGCATACACACCTCTACAAATTGTAAACAAAGTCGAGAGTAATATTCATACAAGTACCAATAATGACTATCTTGACGTTATTTAATCATTTTACATTCATCATAGTTTTGAGATTTAATCTTCTGCTCAAACAATATATAGTGAATTTGTGTTTGTAGACCAGCAGGACTGTTCAGTGTGATATGTTATTGTTATGTGTTTTCTTTGTAATTAATATTTTGGAGAGTTTGTACACTGTAGTTATTTGATTGCATTGATGACACAATGATCAATTTCGATGATGGGACAAGTTGATACGAGAGACTGCTTTAGAAAAATCAATAATGTTCATATGTAAATATAACATACCACACATCCGTTTTTTTTCACATGTCACAAAATTTTCGGAAATGGGGAAATTGTACCATTTTTATTTTGCCTCATTCATTTCTTGCATTTTAATTTTTTTTTAATATATATATATATATATATATATATATATATATATATATATATATATATATATATATATATATATATATATATATAATGATTTTAATTGAAAATTAGATCATCGCGGAAATTACCGGATATACGGTACTTTAATTCAACCATCGCTCTATCCGTGTATATATTTGTTTTCATTTTTTTTAAAATTAACTCATCTTTCAATATCTATATAATTATGAGGATCGGATTCTGAATAACTTGTAAACCATCATACATGTTTAGAATAAAAAAAAACATGACAAGAAAATTTTAGGTAGTATCATCATATTATTGAAATCTTATCTCTAACTTCTGAAAAGAGTTCTCAGTGCAATGCAATTGATATTTGAACTCCCTAGTTTAATTAAACAGAAGACATATTTTTGGTGGTTTCTCGAGTATTCTGATGTGGTTTTGTTCTTTTTTTTTGTTTACTGCAGCAGGCCAGGCTTCTGAATTTTTCTACTGTGATAAAATAAAGGATTAGCATATGCAGAATCATTGAACATGTAAATATAAAATTACTGCATACTCTTAACTATGTCAATTTATTGTCTAAGAACTCTATAAGGCAAAAAGAAATGTTTAATGAAACACAAGGCATGTGATAATGCTTTGTTATGCAAGAAAACTGTGAGAAGGACTATATATCATGCAGCATATGGCAAATGACCTTTTCCAAACACTTGATGGGACTCAGTGGTACCTAAACATACAGCGAGATAATCAGAGAGGAAACAGGTGAATATAATGAAGTGTATATGTGAAGTTTATCAACTTTTCATGGTTAGGAAAAGGAAGACGGAAATGATGACAATTTATGACGATATTCATTGTAACATTTCATATTTTATATGCTTTAAAAAGAACTTCCTGTCCAAATTGTTTTAGTTAAACGAGAGACAGATAGGCAAAATATTCTTTCAACAAATACTCTTGTTGCACTTGAAAAAAAATATAATTCACTGTTCTTCTTAATTCAAACACACCAGCCAAAAACTTTAAGGTGGCTCTATATACTCACAGTTTATTGCAATTTTCAATAGAAGACCACAAAACATGTATTTATCAAAAATAAAATGATGATAGTGATACCCTAGGTATTTTTAAAGAATTTTTAATGTTTTCTTGTAAAATAATTTTTAAAAAGTTAACTACTAACAAATTGAAAGAATTTTTTTTGTCAAATGATTGACATTTCTTTCAGACACTTTAACAAATTAAAATATAACACTTCATAACATTCAAAAAAAATTTAATTGTTGCAAATCTTTTAGAATTTCCCGAAAGCATATAATTTTTCATTTTGTCTTATTCTGTTGACAAATCATCTGAAAAAGCTGCTCGATGTTATAATAAAATGTGTTTAAACTAATGTGAAATAAAAAAAAATGAAAACATTAAAAATCAACACAAGTTTAATTTTTTTTTTTACTTGATTTTAAAGTTCCTCAGGTAAGAGTTATCGTTCCTAAGTCCCATGGCCCAAACACCTTGGGGACTTTTCAATTTCTGAGTTGAAGAATATTCCCTAAATATTGTTTTGGAATGAATACATACACCTTTCATTATAGGCTTATATTAAAGTAAATATATAGTAAATATATTCGCCCTAATGCAAAACCAAGTCAAATTAAGATAAGGGAAAATTATCTTTTATACGATTTATGTATCCCAAACTAAAAGAAATTCAAAGCCACCTAATATATGGGACATTTGTCGATATTAATGTGGAATGAAGTACTCAGTACATTAAAATTGAAATAGTTTCACTGGTTTAGAATTTTTCTCTCACAATATTTAACAAAAAAATACGTTTAGAAAATTTTGGAAATAATACGACACAACATGAATGTGTCCCATAGCACCCTACATGTTAATAATGAATTTTCCAATCATCAAATTAAATCTATTCATTTCGCAAATATTTCAAAAGAGCGGTCCCCATACAATTTGCCTCAGTTCAAATTAGCCAGTACCGAAAATACATGCTTCCAGATTTACTTTTTTGCGTACTGCATCATCAAAAAGTGGTGTATAGAGCCACCTTAAACATTGAAATGCATTTACCCATTCAAAACACAGCATATGTAAACCTTACTCTTGGATTTCAAAACGATTGACAAATCTCTCATCAGAAAATTTTCCAACAAGGCAGTAGATAGACAAGAAAAGATGCTGAAGAGTTTAAATCACCAACAAGACTTTTCGCATATCAGATAGCTTGATCAAATCAGATGAAAACTCTGCACGTCTGATGATCAAATCAGATAGAAACTCTATCATCATACAAGGGGATCTACTGTTAGAAGATTGAAAAGCATTATCTAATTACGGACTTACAGATTACTTCAATCTATCTATTCATGCCAAATATACCGTTCACTGACCTTAGATGGATATGTCAAAAAAGAAAAAATAGTCTGATCTAGTAAGTCTATCAACTAAATCAAAGCATAAGTGCTACTGTACACCCCTTGGCCAGTACTACGTAATGTCTGACCTGTCTAAAATACTCAAACAGTCAACAATGTTGACAAACTAGAGCTATGAAAATTAAATACGGAACTGCAAAGTTTCTGCTAGGCATCTACAAGACTAAAACAACACCAGACTTACCTTCCTTATAGCAAAATCTGTACGTAAGTGTTGACATACGTAACCTAGTATGGACTCTTAGACATACCAGCGACGTCATAAATGTACCTCCACTCACTATGTACAAGACACAAACTTTCTCCGACTTGCTCATATGCAGAGCAGACCTCTTTAGATACACCGCAATCATTCAAGTATAAAACTAAGAAACTACGTCACAAGTTCCCTTGATTAACACCTTGCCAATATAAAAAAATTCATAGGTCTTTAAGGCAGTAATTGCTTCCATCACCTATGTGCATCAGTCGCCGTTTTATCATGCTTTCTTAACCTTTTCTCTCTTACTTGCACTATTACTTTACACTACCGAACCAATGCTGAAGTGCAGGTACTGTACTTTATATGTAGGAAACAAAAAGCATCTACAACTACAGATAAATCCTTGAATTTTTTTTATCGTTACTGAAAAGCTGAGGCAATAATATGAATTGTAAAATAGAAATGGCAATTGAGATTAAAAAAAAAGGTCATTAACTCATTTAGCAACAGCTGATCATGATTATGCCATATGTGGTGTTTTGAAAACTGCATCTTAGATAACAAGTACATACAACAAATCTTTATTAAGACATTCTACTTAATAACCGTTTTTAAGACACAATTTTTATATTCGCGAATTCGTATAGTGTACGTTCAACACACCAAAACAAAAAAAATTAGTAGACAACATTGCATTTTCATGCAATATGGTAACAATTAACATTGCACGCCATTTGCGATGTATATTTGCTAGAAACGTATACAGAATAGTCGAGTGGAGCTCAGGTTAAAAACAATTTACCATGTAGTGTTTTGCGCCGGGTGGTCTATGAATCTATCAAGTTTTCACGCTTTAACAACATGCGATTATGAGAGGCTAATCAAAGAAATAATACAAAATATTTACTGCTGACGATATGAATCACATGAATCTTCTAAGCAAGATTAAAAACGTGTTTCCAAGCTTTAATATGTGATATTATTATGAAAGCATCATTAGCCTGATATGGTGTTTGTTTGAAAAGTGGCATAGAATAAAAAAGTAAGGCCCTGGTCCAAAGTTAGAAAACATTGGATAATACATTACAAAATTGATTCGTAGTATTACCACAGACAGGGTTACTAAAAATATAAAGATTTAGTCATACACACCCATGTTGGATAATCCAATCTGGTCGCAGAGGCCTGTTTCTGTAGCTTTACTCAAATTATTGATAAAGGGATGCGTGGTTGAATTTTGCATAACGCTGACCTGGAAAATTGCATTTTCTGTTGTAAAATATGATGACGTGTCCTTTATATCTTGGCCTTTGAAACTTGAATAATCCTTTGGTAATTCTGTAGTACTATTTTTAATGTTTTGCTCATGGCTTGATCCAAAAGTTTTTTCCTTATGAAATTGACTTGAATTATATCTATCTATCTATCTATCTATCTATCTATCTATCTATCTATCTATCTATCTATCTATCTATCTATCTATCTATCTATCTATCTTTAATCAAGCTCTTCGTGATGTATATGATTTCCTTGCATATAGTTGTATATTAAACTGTTTCATATTATTTAAAAGCTGAAGACTTTTATCATAGCCAAGCTTGTCTTTGATCCATTCCGTTATTTTATTATCAGATTGTCTGTTTGATCAGGAATATCAATTGGATACAAATTTAGTGTCTTGTTGCTCATGTCAAAAAGTAAAATGATAAATCATTTCCAAGTTTCAACTTAAGTACTTACAAAAGAATACGACACTGAAAGTTTTCTAATGAAGAATTAATCATAAAGAAAAACGAATTTTATTTTTTAAATAAACTCCCCAATTTCAATAGATTTTATGCCAAAAATGATGTTATCATTGGAATCAGTAGTTTGACAGATATTGTCTGCAATATCTCAACACGCATAACTGTTCCAGTAAGGTTACAGGAACAATCTGCATCCGAAGCCTTCAGATACAAGGGTTGATCAAAATATTTGCTCTTGTTTTCCGTCAAACAAATTTCCATGATCCGAGAATCTACAACATCGCAGAACAATATAAACACTACGTAGAAACCAAATCATGGGCAATACATGTACCGTACATTAAAATTCAGCATAAATACATACCTTGAATGCATTCACAGTTCATGCTCTGTCGAATTGATTCCTGTAATTAGGGTCGTAGTGAGGCATTACAAAACTTCTCCAAAGCCGTTTCAGCTTCCTAAAAATATTGTTTGGGCAGAGTACACTCATGTTTACCATTGCATGTGTTATAATTATCGGTTGATTCCAAAATGTGGTAGTTTTTATGACTGATTTTGTTTTTAGTTGGTAGTTCGACACTAAAGTAAACAGCATAACGGACGCTACAAACGAAGGCAGGGAAGTTCAACTTGGTAAAATATCCTCAATAACATGCTTTGCGATATAAATCGTGTGATTGGTGGGACAGCTGATGTGGTAGTTACTCCAATCCGACGTTTTCTGACATGGAGAGTTCATCAGTACACCTGAATTCAAATACAAATCAGTCATTTTAAAATGGAATTAAGTAACATGCACTTTAAGTTACATGTATTATGAAATGTTTTTAGCTCAACATTAAGACAGTATAAGATAATATACATAAATTTAAATAATCTACCTATGATTTTGTTCACCAGAGCACAAAGGACTCAAACTGATACATGTACGTCCATCTTTGCAGTTGATAGTCAAAATTATACTTTACTCCGTTACATATTAACAATTATATCCGGAATGAACTGTGATACCATCCAGTAATTAATCAAACAACGTTTCATACTATTTAACAGTGGTGTAAAAAACCAGCAAAATAATACAAACTACTTTTTATTCACATAAATATCATATTTAATATATGGTCACGACTTTGGTCAAATTCAATTTTTTCTTCTTCTATTTTTATTACTTATAATGCTTAAAGAAAGCATTTCTAGTGACCAGGTGAAATTGAGAATCAGTCGCAGAGTTATGAGCAAGATACCAGGCTCACAAGTCTTTGTCATGCAAACAAGACTCGTGCCCTGTTTTTGTTTACATATGTTCAATATACCAGTAAAAATCTATTTCAAGCTGATTTGTCTATCTTCTTATTAATTTTAAGCATAAATAAACAGTTTCTAACGTATAACAAATTCATTTTGGGTCTGAAACTGGAATTTTCACTTCAACATTACAAAGCTTTGTTTACATAGGAAAGAATTGTAAACTCTGTAACTCGCTTATAACTCAACGAATGACACTCAAATTTTTGGTTGCCTTTTAAACTTTCTAAAGCATTGTAAACATTTAAATCGGAAAAAAATTGACCAAAATTGTGACCATACACCTAGGCGTTTAAAATATCATATCGTATACAAACTGTTACAGTACACTAAAATACCACTAAATTTCCTATAGTGAATTTAATCATGAGGATTAAATATTTCGTCATAAAATCCACAATTTATTACATTCCTTAATTGTAATTTCTCAAGAGAAATAAATACATGTTTAATTTTGAAACAACCTTTATATAACCACACTATGTGAATAGGTTTCCTAAACCTGATATTCATTACTTAATGCGACACCATGCTCCCAAGCACAATTAAGTAAACTCTCTTGAAAATCATATCGATATTGTGATGTTAAAGGTTGGTTATTTTTTATATGGAATACACATGCAAGGATATTTATCATCGAGGACGAGCACGTGTACATGTATCCCTAATGATAATATATAAAAAGGTTTTCAAAAAATGAAATATTGTACAATTTCAAATTATGGAGTGTTAAATATGTATAGTTGATTTATTTATTGACATATGTTAACAAAATGAAGAAGTTATCTTTATCTTGATATACATTGTATAATGAAAAGTATTATTCCTGGAAAAAAAATAATAAATTGCAAATGCAGATAAAAACAAAAATTCGGGGGAAGTGGGTCAAAGGGATTGTGTTTGCCAGGGAGTCGGGGCCCAGTTTTGGTCATTTTAATATAGTAATTGAAAGGTATGAATTTTCCAGCGGGTCCTGACACGCTCGACCCCCTCTAGATCCGCGCATGAATTCCAGTATGATACGTATCCTCTAAACACAACAGTTGTTTGAATAGTGTAGGCTGCATTTTGCTGAAATGTTTTAATTCTAAACCCATTGAAAAACAACGAACTTGTTTTTTAAACACCGTGTTTGTCTATGTGTGACGGTTACGAATTGCGCTCATGTCGATTAAAAACAGTACACCCTTTTAACTTTTGATGTTCTTTTTCACTAGATCTTGAATAGGTCATTAACAATGGAAAAGTCTTGGTACTGAGGAATAGTTTCAGGGCACATTTCCTTTCATCAAGAAATAGACAACAAACACGGTAATCATTTTGTACAAAAGTTTTAACTATATAAGTAGGTATAAATATGTAATATTGTATATTTACTATTAAAGCTAAATTGTGTCTATTGCTGATATAATTATGTCAACCCATTCAACCAATTTTTTAAGAAAAATACTTTTAAATATATATATTTTGGACATCGGCATAGGTTTTACAAAAAAAATTCAGAAGATATGAAGCAATTTATATGTTTTCTCCTTCTTCAACCAAAGTGAAGCATAATATCACCAAACAATTTATCACAAGAGTTCCTGGTGTCTAGAAGGTCAAAACCAGCTGTACAGTTTTACAAGGGCTGCCAGTTTTAGAGGTGGTTGAAGATCCTTTCGATGAACACTTTGAAGTAATGCCAAGGTTTTTCAAGTACGTCTGCAATCCATGTCGAATCACAGTATATTGACTACAGACCGTCAATGTCGTTTATACATTAGACCAAATTGTTTTTGGTCCTCTAATACGATTATTTATGGTCTCTAGTTTAATTAATTAACAAGTTCACTGACGCTCACGTTTTTGCACTGGTGTGGTTATATTTTAATTTCTACTCCTAATTTCATATATCCAAAAAGTCACACAAAGACCAAGATTGATTACAGGAAAGAAATTGTCATTTATTAAAAATGGTGACAGGAAATCATAATAGATAAAAAAATCAGTAAAGGGGATATTATATTGATATAACTGTATATTCAGAATATGTTCAGGATATATTGGGAAACATGTATTTCATAGTGACAACTAATGGATTTCGCAAGACTTGTGAAATAATCTGGGGATTCCATTCTTCTAGAAATTTTTTAGTGTTGTAAATAGCCACTTTTTAACGTAAATTTTTGTAAATTTTTCGTACTTAAAACGCAAATTGTATTATGGCTTTTTCCAACGCTATAATTTGCAATCCCTTATCGCTAAAGTATGTTTTAACGTATATGATAATTTGTTTGTTCAATTTTAAAATATCATGATAGGTATGAAATGGGCTCTCGTAGTATTTCCTATTAAAAACGATTGCGCTTTTACAAAACAGTATGTAATTGATATCCAAGGAAATAACATAAATTGCGGATTGATTTTTCCGGATATTTTTATATCTATCATTTAACCTCCTTGTTGAGGTAAGCAAACTAAACATTGTGTTATATTATACGTAATAGCAAAAACATTGACAAATATATTTTTAAACTTATAAATTTATTTATATCCTATGAAATAAGAACTATGAGATGTGAACGATTGCTTTTTTCTGAATATTTTTTTTATTTACTTGACTTGATATAAAATACATTTTTTTTTTAATTTTTGCAATTGATCGTTAAGGTTTTAATATTTTGAGGTTATAAATTAAATCAAAATGTTATTTTTTCAAATAATTGATTCATGTAAAACCAACAAACACGTACACCCGCCGGTCGCATTTACATTTTTTCATAAATATTTCATGTTTTTTTGTTATTTTAGCTTGCAAATGCCAGCAATATATAGGATGCCAGGATGCTTTATAATATACATAATGGTCATGGAGCTTATTTCCGAAGCAATGGGTAATGTGAAAAAAAAGAAACAAGCATTTATTTATTTTGACCATTACCAAAGGTTTTCAACTGCATTCTATTGTTTTTCTTATGCAGATATTTTACATTTAAAAAGGTACAGTAATTGAATAGTCATAATTCCTAATGTTGAACAAAAAGCAGTTATTTAAAAAGTAAAATGCTTTTTGGTGATTTATATGGGATATGAAGGTAGCGATATTGCAGAAAAATGCAATTTTTCTCAGCAATTATCGCAACCTTAATAACTGCATGAATCATATAAGAAAGCATTTTATTGCTCTTTATTAATACCTTTCTGTTAACACATTAATCAATTGAAGTTTTGATTTTAATTTATGTTATAAGTATGTTAGAAAAAAGAAATAGCCAAGTTGTTTTATAAAGGAACTTTAGTATGACATCATCATGAATATTTCGTGCAATTTGTGATTTTCTTTAGGTTGCTGGAGGTTTTGACCAAGTTATAAATAGGTTAGAAATTAAGAATCAATGTATATTACTGATTATAATTTTATCACCTCTTATAAAGTAGTCATCAGTGTGGTTGCCTCATTATCGGTGGATACAATCTTTTAACTCCTTGCAATAAAATATGGTTTCACCTAACGTTAACGTTTAACAACTCTTCTTGTGTTAAACAGTTCAGGAAAGACTTTGATTTGATCCATGGTTTGTTTTACTTATAAGACAAATATTAAAATCATCAATTTGCATCGAAAGAATAGACAACAATAAATATTATATAAAAAAAGTATAATAATTGTAATGGATTATCAAATAATAAAGAACAAGAATGTTTGATAGCGATGTTAACATAAAAAACCGTTGAAATATTTAGTTTGTTTGCATTAATTGTGATATATATATATAAACATTTGATTTGAGAAAACTACAATCGGATAAACAAGTCGAACAGGTTGATATCTTTAAGAAAAAATAGCATTTAGCCGTGAGGTATGCTGGCCCATTAAGGTCGAAAAAAGTGATTTTTCCCATCTTAGTCACTCCACCATTTAGAATTAGAGGAGAAAATACTCTGATGATGTAAATATAATGTAATGAATTGTAAATCAAGTATGAGCTTTACTTTGTATTAAATATATGTATCGTATAGTAAGTGATTTGTTTCTTTAAAAAAGGTGTATTGGTCAATTCTCCATGTAAGGGAACGGCAGATTGGAGTGATTACAACATCCGCTGTCCTGCCAATCACATAATTTATATCCGGAAGCATGTGATTGAGAATGCGTTTAACACACTGGTCTTCCCTGCCCTTGGGTGTAGCGCCAGTCATTCCCTAAACTGTGGCGTTGAACTACCCATTAACAACACCATAAATCGAAAGAACTACGACATTTTTGAATCAGCCGTTAACACATGCAATGGACAAAATGAATGTACTCTGACCAAGGAATATTTTGTGGATTCTGAAATGGCTCTAAAGAAGTATTGTAATGCCTCAATACGACCAGAAATACAGAGAGCGCCGTTTCGACAAAGCATCGAATATAAATGTATTCAAGGTATGTTAACATGTTAAGTTTTGATGTACGGTAAATTCAGAGAGTTGATGGTTTTGTTGTTTTTATATTTTTGTGCGATTTTATAGATTTTCAGATCATAGACATGTGTTCGACAGAAGATAATACATGTAGCAGCCATTCTGATCAGCCCGTGTACTTGAAGGCTTCGGGCACAGGATGCTCCTGTAACATAACTGGATTTGTATCACGTGTTGAGATATTACAGGCAATATCTGTAAAACTACTGATTCATTCCAATGCTAGCAACGTGTTCGGTATATAAATGATTTTTTTTTATATAAGAACAACACCTTAATTTTTCTAAAGTTAATTGTAGTTAAGAAGTATTTGAAAGCTTCCATTAAGAGCATCAAGTGAGAAGCGTTAGTTTACCCGACATATACGACCTTGATATATCTGTTCAAGCAGACAATTTGATGAAAAGTCGGAAGTTTATTTGAGTTTTACAAAATTACTTTATGTATTTTGGACCACTAATTGGTTAACCTTTAGTGCCATTTGTATATTGATCAAGTGAATTATGATAAGGAAGTAATTGAAACTTTGATTTCTTTTTCAAGAGCATCAAAACACTGACGTTGGTTTATACGGTGTAGATATTTCTGTTCAAGCAGAAAACCTGACAATAGAAATAAAAGAGGGGTCAAACAAAGGCTTGTCTCTGATGAAAGTTTTAAGTAAAGGTAACTTTTTTTCGGATGATATTACCTTCTGAAAATTTAAAAAACCCAGAAAGACTAAGATTATGATTGAACAAATGACCAAGTACATTTTGCTATATAAACAAAGCTTTTGTTTTCATTTTGAATGTTAAGTAATATTCAGTTTTAGACTTAAAATGAATATTTTAAACGTTAGAAACTGTTTCTTTATGCTTAATATCAATAAGAGGATAGACAAATCAGCAGAAAAAGTTTTTTTACTGGTATTATTTGACCTATGTAAAAAAAGAAGGGGCACAAACCTTGTTTACATGATCAAGAATTGAGAGCTCTGTATTTTGCTTATAACTCTACGACTGACTCTCAAATTTTATTTGATCATTAGAAATGCATTCCTAAAGCATAAAAAGTAATAAAAACAGAAAAATAGAATTTGACCAAAATCGTGATAGTGCCCCTTTAAACCTACTTTGCCTGCATAAAGACGACTGTATCGTACAAAATACAATATTTCAAATTAAATAATTCGTTATTTTAATCAATGTCACTCTCTCAGGATAAAAAAATGATAAAACATATTTTATGCAGAAAACCTAATAATACACTGTGACAGTTACCAAATATCATTGTCAACTTATGAGACTCTTAGAAGACAATTTCAAATTGAAAAGACGAGTTGGACTTCGTTTTCCACACCGGCAAAACCAAACATGTATATAGAATCAACAAGAAACGACCAAGTACATGTGCACGACGATGTTTTAAGTTGGATACAGACGTTTTTCATCATCATTTTGCTAGTCTTTGCTTCATTCTCTTGGTACAAAAAGAGGTAATGTTTTCTTTTTGAATTGAATAATCTTAGTCGTTTAACGAGCAGACATTATTGGAATAAATTGAATAAAATAAATCATCGCTTCTAGCTTTCATACATGGTAAAATAGGATATATGAAATTCATGTAGTTTATACAAAGATGTTTTAATTGTAGATTAATGGTAAATACACATACAGACATTACAAATATTACACTTCATACATGGAATTAACTTTTATTTCAGGACTGAGGGCAGAAATACAATCAAAATAAGATTAATAGACAGAGAGGAGAAACTGAGTTTTATGTGTTATTCAAAAGATGAAAAAAAGAAAACAAGTATTGAGATCCATCAGGCCGACTGTATGTGTGAAGCCACCAACAAGCAACATGTGACAAGTTCTACCTACACACCTTTAGATGTTCTAAACGAAGTTGAGAATAATAATCAGTCAAATAGCAACAATGAATATCTTGACGTTGTATGATTACATTACATATATCGTTCGATCAAGACCATTGCTGAATATGCTTAATTTCGTAATAATTCTTATTCAAGTGCTTCAACGTTGTAAATGTTCTCGTATATGTACATATAGATACACGTGTACGGTGTTATTTGAAGAAAAGGACTGGCTCAACAACACGACTTGTTAATGTAGAGAAAGGACTTAAATGTTATGTGTATGGGATTTTATTTTTAATTAAATTAATTTTTTGTTGTTGATAAATTAAAAAAGTGGCAAATAAGAATTACAAATATGTTTTGTATAGAAATCTACTTCTCGTGGATTATGGAATTGCACTTACAAAATCTTGCTAAAGAAATGACGAAAACAAAGGTCAGATATGATTTTCGTGTATTCGAACATCGGTGTACCAGTGTATCTGTGTGTTTTGTTTATTACATTTTATCAAGTCATCTATCAGTCTTCATGTATGAGAATCGATTTAATGAATAATTTCTCAATCCCTGTTTATGTATTAAGATAAAATAGGTTATTTAAGATATAAACATTGGAAGGTTTTCCGACCTTCATCATAATTTTTTTCATCATATAAATGTTATTTCTTCTTCAAACTTTATAAATGAAATAAAAAGAAATTTATTGATTATATCCGTGCATTTTACAAAGTTATTGCAAATTCAACCACAATGGATATTATGGAATAAATATACTCTTTGAGATCAATTTAAAAAAAAAAGAAGGTTGGCTCGATTTCCTTTACCAATATGAATAGATATCCGTGGACCCACCAAGCCATGCATTTTGTTAAATTACTCATCATAACATTAACACTAGAAGACTTATGAAATTTGTCAATGTAAAAGGTAGATTTATTGTACGAATAAATAAATCCGGATAATTTAGAGTTATCGGATATTTAAGTTTGTAAATAAAGATATATTTTTGCGATGTGATTTAATCTTATCATTTTTGTTGATCGGATCATATACATTTTTTTTGTCTTTGTTTTGATAAATTGACAATTGTGTTATGTTCTAGTGTTAAATCATGTGAATGCATTGTGTCTGTCAGCTTATTGCAATTGTCTTTTTATGGTAAAAAAAAGTACCTAAAATAAACAGAATAATTTTACTTAACTGTCTGCCCTTTGTTGTGTCAATAATAATGTCAAACTGTAATGAGGCAGATGGAAAATATGTTTGATAACATACATTTAACGTGAAATTTGCAATGCTGTGAAATTAAACTATAAGAGGACGACTATATGGCTTTATAAAGGTCTTTTCTCAGAGAGCCGGTGGGAATCGGTCGTGAATAAACGTACTGTAAGATACCCAAAACAGGAAATAGATAAATACATTGTAGTGCGATTAAGTTTAACGATATTCCACGATTATGAAAGGAAAACGGAAAGACTGGTTCGATAATTTAAAACGATGTGCAATGTAACATGCCAAATGGTATGATGTGACTTAAAAACACGTCCTTCTTGAATAAAATTGCAGTATTTTAAATTAATATGTAATGTAAATACACGATGTTTAAAACAAAATCTAAGTGTATTGTTAATATTTTAAAATTGTGTTCATTTTATTGTAATTATTTGATCTGAAAAACTCAAAAGTAGAAGGAAAATCTCGATATACATGGATCTATTGTACAAATTAAAGGCACTGCCATTAAACATAATAGCAAATCGGAGTCGGTCTTAATAAGGGTCACGATTTAAAAAAAAAATTAATTAAGCCAACAAATGTAATCTATATGTGTGCTGAAGATGCTGACAGAGAACTTAATAACTGAAAAAGCATATACACTTATAACATCCATTTCTTAAGTTAAACAATATATTTTTAAGAATAAACGTTGAGGCGTTCATTTGACACAAAGGAATTACATTATGACATAAAGTTGATCATCACACCAAATAGTCATACTTCTTATAAGTTTTCCTCATCAACATCTCACTGCATTCAATTTACCTTGAGAATGATGTGAAAGGGTTACATTGAAATATGAAGGAAATATTTTGTTAAAATTAATTATCGGGTGATCAAACCATAATCGTGGGGACTGGGGGGGGGGGGGGGGGGGGTCTGGGTGAATGAGGGAGTCAAGAGAAGCTGATTTCACACAATTAATGGTGCATAAAATGAACAAGGTTTAATTCTGTTATTTTTTGACAAATTCTTAAATTTAACCGTTGCAAATTGTTGACATTTGATTAAAGATTTTTGACATGTAAGGAAAGACGTCATTATCGTACCTGATTTCAAACGGCGAGGAGTTTCCCGAAAGTGACGGAGTTAGGGGGCTATGCGATAATTTAATACAAACATTAAAATGGTACACGGATGTTATGATAAACTGTTCAGTTTAGGTTTATATGTTCTTATAAAATGTTTTTCTTTTTCTCGTCTTTCAGAAGTACAATGTATTAGACTCGCACATTTTATAAAATGGGAAAATAGTACAAGATTTCTTTCCACATACGTCCAGATGTTCACTGAGTTTTATTGTACGGTATTCCGGTGAATTAATATGCTGTTTATGTATCCGGATTCGTTCTTGTAATGTATTTCCCGTTTCTCCAATATAAAGTTCTCCACAACCAGAACATGTGATTACATAAATTAAATTTCTGGTTTGGCATGACATGTCATTGTTGATAGTAAACTCTTTCCCCCTAGTTGAATGTTTGTCCTGTTTTGATATACAGGCAGGTACCACACCGTGGATCGCTGCGGAGCGGTTTCTTCGTTTGGACTTGACTGTATTCATCAATTAATCTCCTTGTTGCGGTGAGTATATACAACATTGTATAACCATATATATCTTATTGCTATAAAATTGAAACATTGATTCATATTCTTTGTTTTATGATATTGAAATGTTAGCGGTTGTTTGTTGTGGTTTTATATCGATGAAATACTCAGTCCCTCTTAAATCAGTTGACTTGATATTAAAGACAATTATTTTTTTATAAAACGTTTAAGAAGTCGTAATAAAATTTGAATTTAAAAATCAAATCTTAATTTATCAGCGCGTACACGCTGATAACTCGCTGCCTGCATTTTTCGTTCAGATATTTGTGGTAAAATACATGAATCTATTCAAATAGCAAGTTTTTTTTTCTTATTTTAGTTTGTAAAACACCTACTTTATACATGATGCAAGGATACTTTATCATATACATGGTTGTCGTTTTAGAGGTTTTTCCGGAAACTATGGGTAAAGAATTACGAGAATAAAAAAATATCTTAATTATTAAAAAGATTAGATGTCACTTTATTAAATTACGTTTTTCTTATCCAGACATTTCGAATTTAGGTAAACTTATTTATTACTCTTTTTAAACGTTGAAACAATAGAAGATAAACATAATGAAATAAATTAGGAAACAAATTTGCGCATTATTTGGATTACATAATAGTTTTTGACCTATTAATGCTATTTGGTGTTTTTAAAAAGGTGTGCTGGTCAATTCTCCATGCAAAAAAACGTCGGATTGGAGTAACTACCAAATCCTTTGTCCCACCAATCACACGATTTATATCACAAAGCACGTGATTGAAGATGGATTTAACAGACTGATGTTCCCATCCCTTGGGTGTAGCGCCAGTGATGCTGTTTACTGTGGTGTTGAACTACCAGCTAACAACATCAATCTTAAAAACTACCACATTTTAGACTCAGCCGTTAATACATGCAATGGACGAAATGAATGTACTCTGTCCAGACAATATTTTCTGGAGGCTGAAGCGGCTTTGAAGAAGTATTGTAACGCCTCACTCCGACACGAGTTACAGAAAGCAACTTTTCGACAGAGCATTGACTATGAATGTATTCAAGGTACGTAAACATGTTGAGTTTTAATATACGGTGAATGTACGAGGGTTGATCCAAAAGTAATGTCACAGATGCGATAAAATCATGTAAAATCTGCGTAAAAAGACAAAAACTTGTGCTTTGAGATATCTATTTAAATTCAGATCTGAAAATGTTAATGCATTATAATAAATATATCAGAAGATAATATATTTTTTTAAAGTGAGAAGCAAGGATCGTCGCCTGACGGTAGCGACGTCATTTCTAGATTTTTGGCGTTCTGGTACATGTAGAATTTCGTAATTTAGTACAAGATATAACAATTGGCCACAATGCTCTGTTTTACACCCCCCCCCTTTTTTCACAAAGTAACTAATCACTCTTTTTGTAATCGATGGGGTAGTATATCGGATATTATTTAATGAGTGATGAGTTTGTGAAGGTCTCTTCAAGAAGTCGTGAACGACTTTTAGGTTGATATATCATTTCTAGTACATTTTCTAGTGATTTCTATCCATTGCAGCAAAAAAAAAGGCTAGTATCACTCTTCGCATGTCCAGTTTTTTTTTTCTTGATCTAGAGAAAAATAGTATTGCGTAGATATCCGAAATAGACGGTAACGTCCCCTTATTTTTTTTTTAAACAATTAGAAAAAGTTTATAATATATCTGTTTCAAAATATTGTGTTATTTGGGTCAATTTCAATTTTTGAAATTATGTTATCTAGACATAAAAACAAACCTTTAAAAATGCGTAAATTCATGATGCGGCGATGTCACGTATAAATCAGGCTATAAACATCAATATCTTGTTAAGTGTTCAACGAAATATAATCAATATTTTTCTTTAGAATTTAGATACGAAACATTTTGATGTATCATTTTATACAATACAGTACCAGTGTGACATTACTTTTAGATCAACCCTTGTATGTTCAAAGAGTTGATTCTTCCATCGTTTTATATCTTATTGTGCAATTTTGCAGATTCTCAAATCGTGGACATGTGTTTGGCGAAAAATGAGAGCAGCCATTTTTATCAACCTGTGTATTTGACGGCTTCGGACCCAAACTGTACCTGTAGTCTTACTGGATCTGTTACACGTGTTAAGATATTACAGACAATATCTATCAAACTACTGATTCAGTCTAAAGATAACAACATTTTTGGTATACATGATTTTATATAGGAGCATTATCCTAATCAATTTTTTAAAGTTAATTGTAGTTAAATCAAAAATCTGACAATAGTTTATTCGGGGTTGATACCTGTTCAAGCAGACAATCTGATGAAAAGTCGGAAGTTTATTTGAGTTATACAAAAATAAATATGAATTTTAGACCTCTAATTAGGTTATTTCAAGTGCCATAATAATATAGATCAAGTAAATTGTGATAAGGAAGTAACTTTGGTTTCTTTTTTAAGAACATCAATACACTGGTGTAAATTTATACGGCGATGATATTCCTGTTCAAGCAGACAACCTGATAATAGCAATACGGAATGGATCAAATGCAAGCTTGACTCTGATAAAAGTTTTAGGGAAAGGTAACCCCTCCTATATATGATATTACTTTCTGGAAAAAAACCCCGTAAAACGTAAATTCTAAAATAAATTATTTAGTGATGCATCAAATACATTTAACATTTATTCATGGTCTATTCTAAAATATATTTTATTTATTCTTTGCCTGCAGAAAGGCAAATGTTACGTACAAAATGCAGAATCATAAATAAGATAGTTTCATTATACGATTATTTGACCTCACAATGAAAGGATATATTATCAAAGCACTTACTGAAGGTACTGGAAACCGGTAAGCAAGCTTGTTGTTAAGTTGTTGGGAATAGCTGCATTGATTTTTTAAACTCATAACTAGTTAATTTTTGTCATTTGTTTAACTCTAAGCAAAAACTTGCCTAATTAAAATGAACAATCCCTATATTTATGTTTAAAATTAGACAATTTGTCATTTTTTTCAACAAATATGTTTTACACGTCTAGTAATTTGTCCAGCTTCAGTACTTTTAATCTTTTAACTCAGCATATGCAGCTCTTTCACTAAGCTTTACTTGTATTATAGTTTTGGTTACATAGCATAAATGGATAAGCGTATACGCTAATCGCCTAATAAAGATATCGTTTTTGTTTTACAGGAGGTTTTACCATCAGCTGTGATAAAAACATACCTGTACGAGCATCATCGTCATTGAATAATAGAAGAGCTTTTAAAATTGAACCTACAATTGGAACATCATTCACAAAGTCAAAAACAAGCATTTTTATTGAATCAACCACAAACGACCAAGTACCTGTGTACAAAGAAAAAATAGGTAATTATGAGATTTGAATCAATAACCGTAAAATTCAAACAATACGGTAATGACTGGGTACTTGGAGTATATTGTACTGATTCTTAATTCCATTTTCATAGATTTTTCTTTCATTTGTAGAAAGTCCCAAAATTGCAACTACCGACGGTGGTGTTTTAAGTTGGATACAGACCATTTTGATAATATTCCTGCTTCTTTTTGCTTTTTTAATTTACTACAAAAAGAGGTAATTTCCTCTAAATTTTAAGGTTCGAGCCGCCTACAGAACACTTATTATTTTTAAAAAAAAAAAGAAATATCGCTGCTGTTTTTTAAAAAGGTAAACTAAGAAATATTGATATTCATATAGTTATACAGACAGATTTTAATCAAAGGTTTTAAATGCACATACATGCGTTATGAATATTTCATTTTATACATGTACTTCATTATAGGACTGAAGGTCATAGTTCAGTCAAAATAGGAATTAAAGACAAACAGGAGAAACTGATGCTTGTTTGTCATCCTAAAAATGAGAAGAAGTCGAGTATTGAGATCCATCAAGCGGACTGTATGTGTGCCAGCAACAATAAACGCAATGAGACGGCCTCTGCATATACACCTCTACGAATTGAGAACGAAGTCGAGAGAAATATTCATACAAGTACCAATAATGACTATCTTGATGTTATTTAATCATTTTACATTCATTATAGTTTTGAAATTTAATCTGCTGCTCAAACAATATATAGTGAATTTGTGTTTGTAGACCAGCAGGACTGTTCAGTGTGATATGTTATTGTTATGTGTTTTATTTGTAATTGATATTTAGTGGAGAGTGTGTACACTGTAGTTATTTGATTACATTAATACACAATTATCATTTTCGATGATGGGACAAGTTGTTACCGCTACGAGAGATTGCCTTAGAAAAATCAATAATGTTCATATGTAAATATAACATACCCCAACGTATATCAGGTTTTTTTCGCGTGTCACAAAATTTGGGAAAATGGGGATATCTGTAACATTTTTTGCGTCATTCATTTTTTGCGAATTAAAAAGTTTGTTATAATTTCTGCATATTCAATTTTTTGTGATTAAAAATAGATCGCGAACAAAGCGAAAATTAGATCATCGCGATAATTACTGGATATACGGTATTTTAATTCAACCATCGTTATATCCGTGTATATTTTTTTAATTAACGCATCTTTCAATCTCTATACGAATATAAGGATCGGATTTTGAATAACTTTTAAACCATCATGCATGATTAAAATGAAAAAAAAAACATGACAAGAAAATTTTAGGTAGTATCATCATAATATTGAAATCTTATCTCTAACTTCTGAAATGAGTTTTCAGTGCAATGCTATATGATATTTGAACTCCCAACTTTAATTAAACAGTAGACATATTTTTTGTGGTTTGTCGAGTATTTTTATGTGGTTTTGTTCTCTTTTGTTTACTGCAGTAGGCCAGGCTTCTGAATTTTTCTACCTTGATAAAATAAAGGATTAGCATATGCAGAATCATTGCACATGTAAATATAAAATTACTGCATACTCTTAATTATGTGAATTTATTGTCTAAGAACTCTATAAGGCAAAAACAATATTTAATGAAGTACAAGGCATGTGATAATGCTTTGAATGTTATGCAAAAAAACTCTGAGAATGACTATATATCATGCAACATATGGCAAATGACCTTTTTCAAACACCTGATGGGACTAAGTGGTACCTAAACATACAGCAGCGAGATAATCAGAAAGGAAACAGGTGAATATAATGAAGTGTATATGTGAAGTTTATCAACTTTTTATGGTTAGGAAAAGGAAAACGGAAATGATGACAATTTATGACGATATTCATTGTAACATTTCATATTCTATATTTTGATAATATTGATTCTTGTCTTTGTCCTTTTGATTTACTATAAAAAGAGGCAATTTGATGGTCCAAGTTTTCTACTAAACACTTATCAAATTAAGAAGTAAAATGAATTACCGCTGTCGGTTTTATATAGAGGTAGAATAACAAACATTAATATTCATATAACTTATAGTTTATTCAAACATGTTTTATCCATAGATTGCATTACGAATATTTCATTTTATACATGTATTTTTATTACAAGGACCACAGGGCCATAATTCAGTCAAAATCATAATAAATAACAAACAGGAAAAACTGATGCTTGTTTGTCATCCTAAATGAAAAGACGAGTATTGAGATCCATCAAGCGGACCGTATGTGTGCCAGCATCAATAAAGGCAATGAAACGGCTTCTTCATACACACCTTTACAAATTGTAAACGATGTCGAGAATAATATAAGACAAGTACCAATAATGACTATCTTGACGCTATTTATCCATATCACAAATATCTTTTAAGTCTAGTGCTGATTAATAATAATTTTAATATTCAACTTGCTGTTCAAATAATACTAGTTTAACTTTTTTTTAAAAACAATTATGACTGGTTTAATGTGAATTATTATTGCTATGGTTTTTTTTTTGTTATTGATATTTTGGAAAGTTTGTATACAGTAGTTAGTTGATTGATTTCATTCGTTGACTCAATGACCCTTTTTGATGATGGAACAAGAAATCACTGCTAAAAGGATTGCTATTCATAGAAAAGTAAAAAATGTTAATGTGTGCATGTTATATACAATAATTCAACCATCTCTCTCTCTCTCTCTCTCTCTCTCTCTCTCTCTATATATATATAAATATATATATATATATTCATTTTTTGTTATAAACAGATCTTTCAATCTTTATATAAATAAAAGGGTCAGGATACTGAGTAACTTTTAAACCACCATTCATGTATAGAACTTTCTGCATTTGTCCCACTCTGTTAAAATGAAGGCTTAACATATGCTAAATCATGGACATATAAAACTAATGCCACTCTTGGTTATATCAAAATATTATTTAAGAACGTAGCAAGCAAAAAAATGTTTTATGAAATACAAGGGACGTGATGATGCTTGATATGTTATGCAAAAAACCATGAGAGACACTATATTATATGATACAGCATATAGTTAATGACCTTTCCAAAAGACATGATGGGAATCTGTCGTACATGTAACTAACATACAGCTAGATAATCGACTTTTTATAGCTAGGAAAAGGAAGACGGAAGTGTTTGTACGGCACTTTATGTCGATGATTATTGTAACCTTTCATATTCTATAATACATTTTTTAAAGAACATTCTGCCTTAATTGTTTTAATTTAACAAGTGATAAATATGTAAAACATTCTCTAAAAAGAATTTTCTTCTTGTGTTTAAAAATAAATAATTCATTGTTTTCCTTAATTCAAACACACTAATTTTTAAGTTTAATCATTGTATTACATTTACACAGCATACCATACTAACACACACACATTCAATTTTAATTGAATGCCATGCTTTGACAAAAGGACATAAAATATAGTGAATCAAATGGTTCTTAAAATCCCATTTGACCAATGATATTTTCAAGGAGTACAATATTGTTCTTGAATAGCTGCACATTTTGTAAAACCAAACTTATATTTTGAGTTTTAGATGACAGTTGGCCAACAATATACATTGTATGGCAACTTATTTTGCATCAAGCAAGTAAATATGGTTTTTGATTAAGATTTTTGTTGATGGGATGGGAATGACTGAAGACAAAAAATTATGACATACTTTAATGAATTTAACTTTCACTTCACATTAAAAATAAAATCAAATTGAATGTTCACGTTTTATAAACTTAATGCTATCTGATATATAGTAAGTGGTGACTTATCCGAATTAAAAAGTTCCTAACAAATTAAAATAAATATATATATATTAATAAATATTGAGAATATGAAAACTTCCATCTCAAGCTCTTCAGAAAAGCATTTTAAAAATTTCCTACATTAGATTAACATCCTCTATCAATCCTATTGAAAAAAGTAAAGTACATATACTTGAATTGCCCCGATCTTTATTGCGTCACCCTAAATTTGTATGACTCTCTACCAAGATAATTTCTTAATTCGTAAAGAAAGCAAAACAAACATTTTTATAATGACAACTTCCGAGGGCTGGTATCAGGGGAAAAATCTAAACCGTGTAATATTGTTTGGTTCATTTATCTAAAACCAAAATGTTTATTAAAAATCGAATTCTAAGTCTAAAGTAACAATATAATTTATCATAGAGAACCTATACATTTACAATGTTTTAAAATTTACAATTTTTTTAAACTAATCTGGTTTTTATTCGTTTTATATGTGTTCCGCACTGTAAGAGTTGTCGAACTTCTTTGACAAACTGTCGTCATTTGATGTTCATTTGAGGAGAGTCTACCGTCTGAAATGAAGGATCATCTAAAAAAAATCAAAATTATCAAGAGAAAAACTTCCATCCTATAAGCAACTTCGTAATGATTCAAATTCTTTCTCTTGATCTTACCTCTTACTTAGGTACATATGACTGTATAACGCTATTTTTGATTTGTTTTAGAATTAAATAAAAGTATCCTTGCATGCACAATGTGATGCTATATGTTATTCTACGGTTTTCTAATCAATATATCACAGACTTATCTGAATGAAAACACAGGTAATCGTGAATTTTGGATTTTATATTTGAGGACAATGTGCCGAGACAAAAAAGCGCCTTGAGGGTGATACAGCTATAGCTTCCGGTTGCTGCCTCACATAGTACAAACTCTATGCATATAAAATAATATTTTTATTTCACCCGGCACTAATTAGCTTTGGTTTTTATCTAATTAATGTGTATGCATTTTTTATCCTATCAAAGATACGACTTTTTAATACATTTAAGAAGTAGGCAAATCTAAAGTTGCTGTTTAGGACAGTTAGTTAAAGTTAAGGTAACAGTTTACTACACGTGGAGGGAATTAGAGCTTACATCGCTGTAGGTGATTCTGTATCAACGTTGCCTGATAAGTTGTGATTGATGGTATAAATGATCAATCACTAATTACCTAACTGATCAAAATTTCGACACGCTGTCGGGGTCAACATGGTCTTAAAATCATGGTCGATATTAGCTATATTTATCTGAAATTGAAAGACCATTCACGCTGGATTTCAAGTGCCAAACAAATGAAAATTTTTGTATTTATGTATAATTGTCAAGCATTTCATTTTCTGTATGCCTAAAAACATGACATTAAAAATACGTTTTCAAAATATCAGGAAAAAATTTTGATGGGCAAGTCTCTTAGAACAACCATTATTTAGGATATTTTACAATTCATTGCAATCACAAAGAAAGCCAACAGGAGTTTCAGCTTCTTTCGGAGAATTCTATTCAAATTAGTTTATCGACCAAATCAAATCTTAAGTGCTACTATACATCTCTTTGGACAATGCTACAAAATGCCTGACCTGTCTAAGATACTCAAACAGTCAACAATATTGACAAACTAGAGCTAGAAAGAATCTAATGCAGAGCAGCAAGGTTTCTGGTAGACAACTTCGAGACTAAAACAACACCAACTATGCATATGATTTAGATCCAAGAACGGCTTTCCTTATAGCAAAATCTGTGAGTAAGTGATGACATACTGAACCCAGCATGGTCTCTCAGATATACCAGCATCATAAATGTACCTTCACATATATGCACATTACGCAGACACTCTTTTCCTTAAATATAAGTAAAGGAACCAACTCTTGCCATCTAAACACACAAGAGTGTTTTTAAACTGAATTCTAAGAGATTGTTAATCGAAATGTTATCATTGCCATGTATCTAGCACCATTTTAAAAAAAGGGGGGGGGGGAACTCATCCCAAATATCTTGGAACATTAGAAAGTCAGGGGTCTCTAAGGTAGTAATTGTTACAATCACTAATGTGCATCAGTCGCAGTTTCTTGCACTATTACTTTAGACTACCAGATTAATGCAACAATGCTCAAGTGCAAGAACTGAAATTATTTGTAAGAAGAATAAACGTCCTGCTTTAAACATTTACAAATAGAGACAAATCGTTGAATTTTTTATTATGCTACTGAAAATCAGCGGACATATTGTCACTTAAAAACTAAACAATGGTATTTGAGATACAAAATCGTTTATTAACTCATTTAGCAACCGCTAAATATGGCATAATTATATTTTGGAAACTGCATCTTAATTATATAAACGTATTACATGTATATCTAGCGTGTACAATATTCAGCGGAAAATTATTTTTCAACGAACTAGCGTAGATTTGAATTAGCGTATTTCTGAATGTGGCTATTCTTTTGCGGAAGCGGCTTTCCGCGAAAAACGCTTAAAAGAAAATAGAGCCAAAAGTACACTATCCTGTTCATACAAATTATCTTGATTGCGACATCCGACTAAATGGCCGTACTTAAGACACAATATCTCATAATCACGTATAGTGAACTTTCAACACAGCAAAACAAAAATATTAGTTGACAATCTATATGCTTTTTCATATAGTTTGGTTATAATGTTAACCGCACACCATTAGCGATGTGTATTGTTAGATAGTATTCAGAACAGTTCAATGGAGCTCAGATTTTTAACATTTTACATGGAGATGTTTTGGTTTGGATATTCTAGGAATCTATCAAGTTTTCCAGCTTTAAACCACATTAGAATATGAGAGACTGTACAAAAAATAAATAATAAACTAGACTCTTGTTGCTATAGCAACAAAAAGGTCTTCCGTTCCTCGTGTATCAATCTGCACATAAAAATCCGTTTCTCTCGTGAAAAGAAAAGGGATATAATATATACTGTAAAGGAATTCCAAAGAAATTATTTTTAAGTTAAACAAACAAAAAGACAAAATGTCAGTTATAGAGTACTCTCTGTGACGGCCGGAAGTTACGCCGTATCATACAGCACATAGTAAGCATAACTTCATACATTGTTTTGTCTTTCCTCACAGTTTAGATGTTAAAGTTTTTGTTAGTTATACATGCAATATCTCTTTGAGAAAAGTTTCTGTCTCGGGACCGGTGACGACTGGAAGTTACTCCGGATTAAACAAAATAGTGTTAACACATGTACATACACAGGTATATCACCACAAAGTTTCGTTGTTAAATTCATTACCGTTGTACAGATCTCGTCGTAATAAGGTTTTTTGTCTGGGGACAGGAAACGGACAAACGGAATATTTCTTGTATACTTGCTTTTTGTACATTATTCTTCATCGAGCTAACTAAAAATGTCAAAGGAAAAAAGTTAAACTGATAAACAGCTCAATTTATTTGAACTCTTTCTATGTGGACCAGAAGCGACGGAAGACAAAATGAAACCGGTTAAAAGCATTTTCAATCAAATGTATATCATCCATGAAAGTTTCGTGCTTTGATAACTTATAGTTTCTGAGATCTCGTGGGTACAAAATGTGTTTTAAAAAAGCTACCTGAGATTATTAAGATATTTCACCGGCAGTAGAATTTGTTTGTTGATATAACATCGCATAGATAACTTATGTATAGATTTATTATTATATATTTATTTTATGGAAAAGAAATTTAAGGCGTAAAAATAATTATTTTTGAAGTGCTTCCAGTGACGGCCAGAAGCTACAACAAACAATACACAATAGTTTAAACACATCTATAAATATAGGTCTCTCATCCCACAAAGTTTTGATGTTCAAGTGATTGCCGATTCTGAGATCTCGAGGGAACAAGGTTTTCTGACGCGGGACAGGAATTTTGAAAAAAAGAAAAAATCGCCTCGGGATATTATCATTTTTCTATCACTCCTTAAAATTTCAAGAAAACCTATCCAACCATCTCTGAGAAATCTTTTGGACAAAAAAAGGAGGGAAAAATAATAAGAAGAAACACTACAATCACTATAAGATCTTCCATTGGAAACGAAAGACCTTAATAAAGTTCTCACGTGGGACAATTAATCTAAATCTCCCTAGTAAAACTGTGTTACTTTATAGACATTTTTTATCAGAATGATCTTCCAACAAGAATCTCTATACATTTACTAAAAATGTCAGTCACGTAATTAAACTATTTCCTAAATATTTTATATAATAAAGGTCAGCCAAACAAAGTTTTCTGTAGTTTATAAAATTTACAATGAGTATGAATTTTTTATGAAAAGGGAAAAAGGGTAAGCGCTACATTTTGTGTCACATGGAAATAAATAAAAATATATGAATAATACATCAAGAAAATTTTTTGAACATAATAATATGATGTTTTAATGCTGTGCGGTACTAAACGCTATTTATTAGATACAGAGCTACTATGATTTTTCATACAAGTTAATGAAAAATCCTCGTATTACAAGTATTAATTGAATCATTAGTTAAGTTAAATTAGATAGTTAATATCATGAATAAGATTGTTTAAAAATGACTTTTACACCTCCCGAGAAACAACAATGCAATAATACTTGATTTCAATATGCCCCTTAGTAGCCAATAATGTGGTCCAAAAGAAAGGAACACTGTTTAAATTAGAAAAATAAAAATACAATCTTAAACTCTTCTTCTGATGCAAAACGATGCCCTGTTCATGATGCAAACATCTATAATAGTGGTTCAAACTGTGAATCTTAAACATATACAAAAACTACAGCGCAAGGAAAGGTGCAGAGTCTGTTGAACTATTATTGTGATATAGTGTAAATTCAAGTTTGTTAACGTCCTTTTTGGCTAAGCAAAAAAAAAAAAAAAAAAGAAAGAACACATGACAGGAAGCAAATTGCAATATCGAAAAATTAAGGAATCTGTCTTTAAAAAGTATTCTTCTAAAGAACAACACTACTGAAATTTATGTATTTTGTCAAAACCGTTTGGAGAACTGTCGTTCTATTATTATCTAATATTTTAATATTCTAATATTATCAAAATTAAATTATTATAAGATAAATTGAGATGTCATGTTTGGAAAACTATGACCTCAGACTAAAAATTTGGATGCCGGGAGGGGTCTGAAGTTCAACGTAAGAAGACTGAGAGTAATTTCTTCTCTTCTATCAAGAGTTACCAAGCTTTAATTTGTGATATTACCATGAAAGCACATAAGACTTATACGATATATCGCAAAGTGTTGATTTGAATTGTCGAAAAGTGATTAAAAAAACTAAGACCCGCCCGTGGTCCAAAATTCGAAAACACATTGAAGAGAATTCTTGTAGTTAACGAGATAATGTTGGTTGTTTTGGGGTTGGAGCCGATGAAAGATTAAGTACATAGATGAATTATAAAAGTGGGTCATTTATTAAATAGAAATACATGTATATAAAAAAAATCTTCTAATGTAACTTCAAAATAAATTTGTGATAGGTGCTAATTAGTTACAAGAATTTTCAAATCCACAGTAATTCATGGGGACTTTTCGGGAAGGGGGAGGATCGGATCTTATTTTGCATACATTTTGAATGGAACGAGAAACTAAAAAAATAAAGGCATTGATAAGCAATTTCACAATGATCAAATTGAAAACAGATTTTTCTGCAAATTAAGACATGTACAGTTCATTGTCAGCAATTAAAGAACGATATGCAAGAACTATTTCACAAACTTCAGAGTTTAGTTAATTGTAGTGGATATCAGATGTTTATTTCAAAGGTAGGGACAGCACCTTGGTTGCAAAAATCCGTAATTGTTTTTTCTATTTTCAATTAAAATAATGAAATATTGTTCAACATGATTCAAATAATCTTTTGTAGCTCATAAACTCCTTTTGGGTTGCTGTCTTCAGGCATAGACAGTGAACCATTACTTTCAAGTGACATCACATTGCCTCGAACGTCATCTCCAGCGTTTTCCAAAACCATACACTCTGTTTCGTACACAGAATTAGTGAATCGTTTCGTATTTGGATGACAGAGGAACTGACTGGAAGTCTGTTGGTAAGTCTTATCATCTTCTGACAGTCTTGGATGACTTAAATCTGCTTTAGAGTTTTGTTTAACTGTGTCAGAGCATTTATCATCTAGTTTCTGTAGAATTGTCAAAAGCAAATTTCTGTCCTTTCTGTAGAAAAGAAAATGGTTTTACATCAAAATATTAGATAACGTCCTTAGCGTGACGCATTCAGAGATAAAGGGGTTATTATTTTACATCATTATAACCTTCTCAAAAAAAGCAAATTTCTTCTAGACAACAAACTAGTCTATGAAATAGGTCTTTCCGTTATTCAATCCATCTATTTAAAGTTATCACAACTTGTACATTTTACACAGCAATTTTCACAAGATGAAGCTGTGCCAATCAGTCAATTGAATTGTGACTGAAATATAACTGAGAGGATGTAGCCGAAATGTGACTGAAATATGACTCAATGCCATGTCTCTGCCATTCAGTCACCTTTCCAAACCATTCAGTCACTATTCAGTCGACTGAATAACAGTCCTATGATTGTGATTCATACTGTTTCAGTAGTTAAAACAAATTTATTAATATAATCATATATATACTGGATTTGAAAATTCACATTACCTTTGCTTAAATATAGAAAAAAGAAGCATGAAAGTGACCAGCAAAACGATGACAGCTAGAATTACTATGAAACTTTGCATCCAGAATTTCGCTAAAATATAAAATGTTATGTATAAAATGAGAAAAAGTCAATCTTATGATACTTTTTAGTAGTTGTCATAGTTATAAATATAGTTATTTTGTTATATTCTTGCAAGTAACTATATAAATAAATTCAAAGTATGACATAAGACGATGCAAAAACAATGTTAGATTTAACATAAACAATTGACAAGACTCTGAACAATTTTATGTAAAAGAAAATCCTACAGAGCTAGGCCACCTTTAATTCATTCTCTCTCTCTCTCTCTCTCTCTCTCTCTCTCTCTCTCTCTCTCTCTCACCATAAAAATAAAATGCAACAATATTCATATCTATTACGTACTATAAAACACAATATATATATTAAGGAAAACAATAAGGAATTAATTTTATTTGTAAAAACGACTAATTATTGTATATTGCAGAACACTAAAATTCAGATTTTAACTAAATTTTATTATTTTATACCATTATGAATAATTATTAATAAATTATATTAATTATTTAGTGAAACACACCGTTGTTAAGTATCCCGTCTAGGTCACTGAGTTCTCTTTTTGGAGCATTGTTAAAACTGCTCATGAAAAATTGTCTGGTTGCAACTTCGCTGAAATTAAATGGTGTATTCATTGTTGTAAGGAACAGTGTTGTGTCTTCTACAGGTTGACCATTGACTCTTGAATTGACCTTTTGTAATTCGGTAGTAATATATTCTTTGTTTTGCTCAGTCTCATCCCTTATATGACATTGAATTGAGATATGCCCTAAAAGAAAATACAATGTATGATACTAAATTAATAGTTTACAAGTATCTCTTTGTAATTCAAACTGTTTGTAATGTACACAATGCACATGTCATAAGGTGTGAACTTTGTGTGAACTTTGTTTATATGTAAACTTTGTTTCTATGTAAAAGTCGAACAACAAATCTACCTTTACTGAGAACGTTCATCAGAACGAAGCCGTTGTTTGGTCCCTCTTGTATTCTTATTAATAAATTGTCAGCTTGGACAGGAATATCAATACCGTACAAACCAACGTCAGGGTTTTGATGGTCTTAAAAAAGAGGTCAAAGTTTTAATTACTCCCTAATCACATTGCACTTGATCAATATCACTAGAAATTGTCTTATTAGAGGTCCTTTATGCAGATTAATAATTTGAACTAATATTAACTTAAGAATTTTTATCAGATTGTCTGCTTAAACAGGGATATCAACGCAATATACACTAACACAAGAGTGTTAATGCTTTGGAAACGTTCAGATACTTCTAAACTACAACCAACTCTTCAAAATGATTTAGATATAGTTCCTATATTCAGAAATCTTTTTATACCCAAAAGGTTGCTGACATTGGATTGAATCCGTATTTTGAAAGACATCGTCTGTAATATCTTAATACGTGATACAGATCCAATAAGACTACAAGTACAGTTTGCGCCCGACGTCTTTATATACACGGGTTGATGATAATGTCTGCTCTCATTTTTTATCAAACACATGTCTATGATTTGAGAATCTACAAATATGTAAAATACACAAGATGAATACATCGTAAGAACCAACTCTTGGGATACAAATGTGCCGTTTATTAAAACTCAACATGTTTACATACCTTGAATGCATTCATAGTCAATGCTGTGTCGAAAAGTTGCTTTCTGTAACTCGGGTCGTAGTGAAGCATTACAAAACTTTTTTAGAGCCGCTTCAGCCTCCAGAAAATACTGTCTGGTCAGATTACACTCATTTCGTCCATTGCACGTATTCACGACTGAGTCCATAATGTGGTAGTTTTTAAGACTGATGTTGTTAGTTGGTAGTTCGACACCACAGTAAACAGCATCACGGACGCTACACCCAATAGATGGGAAGGCCAGTTTGGTAAATCCATCCTCAATCACTTGCTTTGTGATATAAATCGTGTGATTGGTGGGACAACGGAGGATGTGGTAGTTACTCCAATCAGACGTTTTTGTACATGGAGAGTTTAACAGTACACCTGAATTCAAACACAAATCGGTCATTTTAATATAAATTCAATTAATACGCACATGATATTACTTCAGAATTTTTTTTAGTTTAAAATAAGGACAGCATGATCTGTAAGATGGTAGAAAAAACTTTAGATAATTTGCATATGATTTTGTTTATCATAATACAAGGAGCAAACAAAACAGATCTCTCCATCTTGCGATTAATAGTCACAATCATGCTATACTGTTACAGATTACCCATTGTATCAGGAATGAACTGTAGTACCACACAGTGTATCAAACACCCTTTCATCGTATCTAACATCAGTGTAAATAAACTATACAATGAAAACAAAAACCTTATTTATTAATATGCATAATATATCAATATATAATATGAAATATAAACCGTATTAATAGACTAAAAAGGACTAAATTTCATTCCGTCAGTTTTATCAGTAAAGATTAGGTATTTCATTATGAAATAAGAACATTTAATTCATAATATTGTTTAAACGGTAATTTCTCAAGATAAATATAAATGCATATATTTTTTTGAATTAACTATTATATAGTACTAATTGAAGAGCTTACCTTAACCGGATTTTCATAACAAAACAGGGACAATATGTATCCTAGCTCCATTTAATGCATTTCCTTGAAAATCACATAAATATTGTGATGTTAAAGCGTGGTTATTTTTAACATGAAACACATACAAGGATATTTATCATTTAAAACCAGGACATGCATCCCTTTTGACAACATCATGAAAGGTTTTCAAGAAGTATTATTTTGTTAAAAGCATGCCCTTGTGAAACGAGGAAGTTATCGTTCTCTTGATATACTAGCACATGTATAATGATAAAATCCCCCCACCCCTAAAAAACCCCTATTTCCAAGCGCAGATCTAGAAAAGTTTTTATGGGAGCGATTTCAAGGACTGAATGTATTTTATATTGTTTTTGGTATTTTAATAAGAAAATTTAATAAGTTTGATTTAAAAAAAAAATTACCAGGGTTTCAGAAATTATATACTTTAAAAATATTTTGTTCAATTTTTGGGGCCAAGTTTTGGCACCATGAAACAAAATTACAGTGAAGCACTGAATGCTTATTTTTGGATGTCGTCGGTTGTTAAACACACCAAGGTTTACGCTAACGCGCGGTATACAATTAGTCTGCACAACATTGGTGTGTTATATGACAGAGGATATTCAAAAATAATCATTCAATGCTCAACCCTATTTATATTCATTTTGTTGTTTATTTGTGAAGTATTTGTGTATCGCCACTTTAAAGCAATTATAAAGTTAACGCTCTTTGTCGAGAATACTCTTTTTTATCAACAAATAGACATGATTTAACGATAACATTAGATTTCATCAGTACACATCAGATTGGTTTTGGGATATTGAAAGTTTCATTAAATCTTACAAATAATAAATACACGGAATGTAAATAGAGTGTATTGATATCGCTGGCTGAATACATGTTTTGCAAGGAGTGATCAGGGGTGGTTACCTCTCTCCTGTAATTAATGTGCTGGCAATTAAACTGTTTCCTTAGTTGTTACCTCTCCGTTCTCTTTGTGTATGTCGGATAAACTTTCGACTTCTGATAAATTTCACACTTGTATCTAAAAATTTGTTATCGTTAGATTTAATGTGTAGTTTGACAGATACCGATATTTTCTGAAATATCTCAATACGTGACAATGATCAAAGAAGGTTACAGGAACAGTCTGTGTCCGAAATCTTCAAATTCACGGGTTGATTAAAATGTTTGCTCTCATTTTTAGTCAAACACATGTCTATAATTCGAAAATGTACAAAATCTCACAATAATATGAACACAACAAATACTTGCGATATACCGTATCTTAATTCATCAAATTGTTTTTTAATATATCACATTGAGCTTAACAATTTTATGATAATAAATCGTTATATCTAGATCAGGTATCCATCAAGTAAAAGTATTTCGATAAAACCATGTATCGTTTTTAGTGAATTAATATCGATAATATCAACGCATTTTGAAATATTTTGTTTTCAGAGTGCATTGACTTAGTCTCGATATTAACGCACTTTTAACAACATTTTCAATGTGAATATCTTTTTTAAAGTGCTTTGTAACAATGCACAGACGAAGAGGGGTTAAAATTTGAACCACCCACTCCCTCCTGGAAAATTAAAATAGAGAAACTTATAAATTGTCTATGATGAATTACCAAGCACGATTTTGAACACAGTTGCCCCTGGAAACCTCTCCCCCTCACATAGAAAACTCTTTGGATCCGCTCGTAACATTATTCTTCTATCAGGATATATTTTACTCATATATCAAGGGAACGAATTCCTCCTTATTTCCTTATGAAAAAAATTGGAAAAAATCTTTACAACATTTTTGTACTTAATTTTCTCGTCAAAAATCATGCTTTTCACAATATAATACGTTTTGAAAACCTTTCATGATATTGTCAGAAGGGATGCATGTACTTGTTCTAAATGATAAATATCCTTGTATGTGTGTTTCATATAAAAAATAACCAAGCTTTAATATATATTTGATTATCGAGGAAATTCATTAAATTAAGCTAGGGAACATGTTCTCTCGTTCTTTAGTGAAAATCCGGTTTTGGTAAGCTGTTCAAATAGTGTGGCTTTATAATAGTTATTTCAAAGATGTATATATATATATATATATATATATATATATATATATATATATATATATATATATATATATATATATATATATATATATATATATATATATATATATATATATATATATATATATATATATCTTGAGAAATTACCATTTATTATTTTTTAATGATATACATAATCTTGATTGATAAAAGTGACGGAAGGAAATTAAATGCTATTTAAGTGTAATGTTACTGTTTATATATCATGTGATCTATCGATATAATTTATATGTAAAAAAAGGAAGGTTTTGTTTTTATTTTACAGTTTATTTACACCACTGTAAAATACGATGAAAAGGTGATTGATATTTTCCTGGGTGGTACTACAGTTCATTCCGGATACAAAGGTAATATGTTATAGAATAAAGCATGATTTTGACTATTAATCGAAAGATAAAGATCGGTTTGCTTCCCTTGTGTTTTAATGAACAAAATCATATGCAAATTATTTAAATTTTTGTTCACTATTTCAAAGTTTATACTGTCCTTAATAAAAACTAACAACAATTCTGATTCTGAAGTAAAATAATTAATTTCATATTAAAACGAATGATTCGTGTTTGAATTTAGGTGTACTGGTAAACTTTCCATGCACGAAAACATCGGATATACTCGGCAAAAATTTGCGATATCAATACACTTTATTCATATTCCGTGTTTATATCCCCTTATAATTGCATTGGAAATCTGTGATGTTCAATTGCCTTTGAAAACACTTAGGCGCATGAGTACAAAAATAAACATCAACACGCGTTTCGAATATATTTATTATTGTAAGATTAAATGAAACTTCACAGAACCAAACTGATGTGTACTGATGAAATCTAATGTTATCGTTAAATCATGTCTATTCGTTGATTAAAATTATTCTCGACAAAGTTTCTTGCACATTATTCATAGTTGCGGAAGCCGACTAAATAACATGTTAATATGACTGTTCCATGTATGTTTCGTATCCCTGACTAAGAGCGTTAACTTTATAATTGCTTTCAAGTGACGATTCACAAATGCTTCATACAAATAAAACAACAAAATGAATATAAATAGGGTTGAGCATTGAATGATTATTTTTGAATGTCCTCTGTCATATAATACACCAACGTTGTGCAGACAAATTGTATACCGCGCGTTAGCGTAAACCTTGGTGTGTTTTACAACCGACGACATCCAAATATAAGCATTCAGTGCTTCACTGTAATATTGTTTCATGGTGCCAAAACTTGGCCCCAAAAATTGAACAAAATATTTAAAGTATATAATTTCTGATACCCTGGTAATTTTTTTTAAAAATCAAACTTATCAAATTTTCTTATTATAATTCCAAAATGATATAAAATACATTCAACCCTTGAAATCCCTACCATAAAAAACTTCCTAGACCCGTGCGTGGAAATAGTTATTTTTTTTATCGGGATGAATTGTATTATTATACTAGTATATCAAGAAAACGATAACTTCTTCGTTTCACAAAGGCATGCTTTTACAAAATAATACTTCTTGAAAACCTATTTTTATTTAAACAATATTTTATTATGTAAAAAAAATATTACATAATAGGATTGGGCAGCAGGCAATCTGCCTATTTGAGCCCTCTCCTTTGTATCTATCATGATGTTGTCAAAAGGGATGCATGTACTTGTCCTAAATAATAAATATCCTTGTATGTGTGTTTCATGTTAAAAATAACCAAGCTTTAACATCACAATATTTATGTGATTTTCAAGGAAATGCATTAAATGGATCTAGGAAACATGTTCTCTCTGTTTTGTTATGGTAATCCGCTTTAGGTAAGCTGTTCAATTAGTACAATATAATAGTTAATTCAAAAAAATATATGCCTTATTATTTATCTTGAGAAATTACCGTTTAAACAATGTTATCCATTAAAAGTTCTTATTTCATAATGAAATACCTAATATTTACTGATAAAACTGACAGAATGAAATGTAGTCCTTTTAAGTCTATTAATACGGTTTATATTTCATATCATATATTGATATAATATGTATGTGAATAAAAAAGGTTTTTGTTTTTTATTGTACAGTTTATTTACACTGCTGTTAGATACGATGAAAGGGTGTTTGTTCCTATACTATGTGGTACTACAGTTCATTCCTGATACAATGGGTAATCTAGATCTGTAACTGTATAGCATGATTTTGACTTTACATCGCAAGATGGAGAGACGTGTTTTGTTTGCTCCTTTTATTCTGATAAACAAATTCATATGCAAATTATCTAAAGTTTTGTCTATCATCTTACAGATCATGCTGTTCTAATTTTAAACTAAAAAAAATTCTGAAGTAATATCATGTGCGTATTAATTGAATTTATATTAAAATGACCGATTTGTGTTTGAATTCAGGTGTACTGTTAAACTCTCCATGTACAAAAACGTCTGATTGGAGTAACTACCACATCCTCCGTTGTCCCACCAATCACACGATTTATATCACAAAGCAAGTGATTGAGGATGGATTTACCAAACTGGCCTTCCCATCTATTGGGTGTAGCGTCCGTGATGCTGTTTACTGTGGTGTCGAACTACCAACTAACAACATCAGTCTTAAAAACTACCACATTATGGACTCAGTCGTGAATACGTGCAATGGACGAAATGAGTGTAATCTGACCAGACAGTATTTTCTGGAGGCTGAAGCGGCTCTAAAAAAGTTTTGTAATGCTTCACTACGACCCGAGTTACAGAAAGCAACTTTTCGACACAGCATTGACTATGAATGCATTCAAGGTATGTAAACATGTTGAGTTTTAATAAACGGCACATTTGTATCCCAAGAGTTGGTTCTTACGATGTATTCATCTTGTGTATTTTACATATTTGTAGATTCTCAAATCATAGACATGTGTTTGATAAAAAATGAGAGCAGACATTATCATCAACCCGTGTATATAAAGACGTCGGGCGCAAACTGTTCTTGTAGTCTTATTGGATCTGTATCACGTATTAAGATATTACAGACGATGTCTGTCAAAATACTGATTCAATCCAATGATAGGAACCTTTGGGGTATAAAAATGATGTTTGAATATAGAAACAATATCTTGATCATTTTAAAAGAGTTGGATGTAGTTTAAAAGTAGTTGAAAGTTTTCAGAGCATGAACATTCCTTAGTGTATACTACTTTGATATACCTGTACGAGCAAACAATCTGATGAAAAGTCTTAAGTTTATCTGAGTTGTACAAAAATAAATATGCATATTAGACCACTAATAAGATAACCAGTGCCATATAAATATTGATCAAGTGAAATGTCATTAAAGAGTAATGCAAAAATATGATTATTGGACGGCTAATTAGTAAATCTCCAGTGCCACATTTACATTGACTAATGAATTGTGTTAAGGGTGTAATTGAAACTTTGACTTTTTTTCAAGAGCATCAAAACACTAACGTTGGTTTGTATGGTATTGATATTCCTGTTCAAGCAGACAATTTATTTATAAGAATACAAGAGGGATCAAACAATGGCTTGATTCTGATGAAAGTTCTCGGTAAAGGTAACACTTTCCCTCCTATAGTATTACATATACCTTCTGAAAATATATAAAACCCAAAAAACCTACATATCATTAACAACTGAATGATAGACCTACATTGTAGTTCATTTTCCTTTAGTTAATAATTGCAAAATTGGTAACTGTAAAGCACTAAAGTCGATATTACAGATTTTTAAAAATCATTGTCCTCACGATCTATTATATAATCATAATACATGTAAAGATCTATAAATATATGATATCACAATGTTAAAATATATTTTTTACAGGAAATCTAGCCATACGCTGTTATAAAAACAAAAATGTTCGAAGATCATTGTCGACTGTTAACACTCTTAGAGAAGCATTTCAAATTGAAATGACAGTTGGAACTTCATTATTCACACAGTCAAAAACAAGCATGTTTATTGAAACAACCCCAAACGATCAAGTACCTGTGTTCAAAGAAAAAATAGGTAATTATGAAATTTGAATCAATAACCATTAAAATTCAAACAATACGGTAATGACTGGGTATTTGACATGTACTGTAATGATTCTCAATTTAATTTGAATAGATTTTTCTTTTCTTTGTAGAAAGTTCCAATGTTGTATTTACGCAAGGTGTTTTAAGTTGGATACAGACCTTTTCGATAATATTTCTCTTAATCTTTGCTTTTTTTATTTACTACAAAAAGAGGTAATTTTCTTTCAAAAAAAACTTGATTGTCCAAATTGTCTCTTGAACTATTACTATCATAAAAATAAAAAAAAATATATCGATGTTGGATTTGTTTTAAGAGGAAGAATAATGAAACATTGATATTCATTTAGTTTATAGTTTATCCAAACAGGTTTTAATTATATCATGAATATTTTATTTTATAAATGCGCTTTAATTATAGGACCACAGACCATAATTCAGTCGAAATCAGAATAAAAGACAAACAAGAGAAACTGATACTTGTTTGTCGCCCTAGAAATGAAAAGAAGAAGACAAGTATTGAGATTCACAAAGAGGATTGTATGTGTGCCAGCAGCAATGAGCACAAGGAGACAGCCTCTCAATACACACCGTTACAAATTGTAAACGAAGTCGAGAGTAATATTAATACAAGTAGCAATAATGACTATCTTGACGTTATTTAATCATGTCACAAATATCTTTCAAGTTCAATGCTGAATGAAAATAATTTTGAGGTTTAATTTGCTGCTCAAACAATTTATGGTAAATTTGTTTTTTGAAAACCAACAGGACTGCGCTGGTTCACTGTGATTTGTTTTTATGTGTTTAATTTGTAATTTGATATTTTGGAAAGGTTGTACACTGTAATTAAATGATTACATGAATGGCAAGATTATCTTTTTTGATGATAGAACAAATAGTTATTTTACAAGAGATTGTTTTACATGTAAAATGATAAAAAGAGTTCATTTGTACAATTACATACTTTTATTCAATCATTGCTCTGTCCATGCATATATTTTTTTTGTTTTTAAACAACTTATCTATTAATCTCCATCAAATCTCCATAATGATTTGAGTGTAGAGTTGCTGATTAACTTTAAGGCCATCATGCATGTATACATTTAGAATGAAAAAAAAATGCTGACAAGAAACTGTTTGTTAGATATCATCGAATAATATCAAAATCTTATCTCGAGATTAGTTTCTAACCAAAGACTTTTTGTGCAAATCGATTGAAATTTAAAATGCGCCACTTCTTTTGAACAGGAAATTAAGAGATGGAATTTTTATTTGCAGAATCATTTTACATGTACATAAATGGATTTTTTGTTTGATTTGATAATAATTATGTAAGAACTTTTTGAGTTAAAACGAAACCTTTAATAAAAGTACATTGCACGTGAAATTGTTTTAAATGCTTTTCAAGAAAAACACCAGTCTTTGAGAACATCTTTATATCATGCAACATATGGCGAATGTCCTATCTCAGTGACCAAATGGGAAAATACAATGCATCTGAAGTTGTTTTGAATGTTATACAAGAAAAACACCAGTCTTTGAGAACAACTTCATTTCATGCAAAATATGACGAACAGCCGCAACTGAATATAAAGCTAGACAATCAGAAAGGAAACAGGTGAATGTATTGTAGTGGTTTTGAGAGTTTTCATTGTGACAAAAAGGAAGACGGAAATAATGGTACGACAATTTATGACGATATTCAGTGTAATATCTCAGTTAACCCATACAAGCATATAGGCACCATTCTCACGAACAGACATATTCAATTTCAAGTGATCGATTTGACAATGCAATGTACTTAAGTTACTTTGATCTGTGCACAATACAAAATAAACACATTTACTCCCTGTTACACTTCATGCCATTATAATTAACTTTTGTTTAGGATTAAGGCCGTTATTTATTGAGACTTGTGTGTAATTATTAAGATTGAAGGAAGAAAACATGTATTAAGATCAATCAAGTGGAATGTATGTGTGAAGCCACCAACAAGCAACATGCGTCAGTCTTACCGTCTTTAATTTGGATCACAAAATGACTGAATTTTGCAAATGCACATTTCCTTCTTTTTTTCTCACTTGAATTATCTACTACTTATTTTTTTATATCATCCACAGGCAGAGGCATTATCCATTTAACTGTTTTATTTTTTTATTATGAATATAGCATATCAATTTACAATTCTTACTGTAAACTGTCAAGGTTTAGGAGAAACTAGCAACAAAAATGGTGTTAACCTTTTCAAGGCCAAAAATTACAAGATATACATGTATCTTATACAAGATACACATTTTATAAAATACAAATAAAAAATTCAGGCCCAATGGGGCTACAAAACATTTTGTTTAAATCATATAGATAAAATTCAAGAGAAGTAGCCGTTCTACTCAACAATCATTGTGAAATAAAAGTTCATAGTTAGTTTAATGATAACAATAGTAACTATATTATCATAGATGTAACAGTTGAAACTCTAAACTTTACACTAGTAAATACATATGTCCCCCATGCAGACTCATCAATCAGAATTTTATAAGGAGCTTTCAAATAGAAAATGTTTACTCTCCTCAACATTTGATATTAGTTGGTGACTTTAATTAAGTACTAAGTAAAAATTTAAATTTCATGATTTACATATATTAAAATAATCCAAAGTCTAGACAAGAGTTTCTGATTATCATGGACAATTTTCATCATAAGGATATTTACTGAAGCAAAAACCCAGAATTTAAAGATAAAAATGGAAACGAAAAAAATCTAATAAAAAAAGCACAACTATATATTTTTTTTAAAATCTAAGAATCTTTACAAGCAATTAGTCTATATATAAAATTCGAAAATAACTATCGCTCAGACCATTTATCAGTAGTGCTTTACTGCAAAATAAAAATTGAATAGAGGCAAAGGATTCTGAAAGTTCAACTTCACAGATAAAGATTATGTTAATGCAGTTATGAAAACAATATATGATATCAAAATACAATATTCATTTCATTTCCAGTTTATGATGCAGAAAACGTTTCAAATAGAAAAATGATACAATACAGCTTATTCTCAGAGACCAAACTTTCATGGATATTTCAATAAAAGAAATTAGAAGAGGGAAAACAGTTTCTTATGCAACTTTTTAAGAACAAAAAATAAATTAAAAAGAGTCAGTTTTTAAATAAGGGATAACAAAAATATAACAAAACATAGTGAATGAATCCACAGAATAGCTAACAAATAAACAAATATAGCTGGAAGCTATCAGAAATGAAAAGATGCAGGGGCAGTGTATAAGGGCAAAGATAAAATGCATAGAAGATGTACTAAACCCTTTTTTGTTAAAAGAGCAATCAATAACTCTTAAGATTTAAAGCAATTTTCTGAATTAAATAAATTAGGAATAATAGCTCAAATACCATAGTAAGGAAAATCTAAACAATTTCTGAAAAGATTGTCTGCTGCTGTTGATGGATTTTAAAAGGCTTTCGATTCGATATCAGGGGATTTCATCGATCACTCGACATATTCAATTTAAGTTAACGTATCATAGACTGGGTTTAAACATTTTATAATGATATTAATTCATGTATATTACAAAATGGACTATTAAAAATATTTTAAACTTCAAAGAGGCTGTAGGCAGGGAGACCCAATATCACACTATTTGTTTTTATTATGTGCCGAAATATTAGGAAGACAGATAAATAAGAATATGAAATCTCTCAATTTGTATACAATACATTTCTTGTAATAAATAAATCACTAGAATCTTTAAATGAAATTATTATAGAATTGGATAATTTTGCACCATGTCTTAGAATTAAATTTACCAAAACAAAAATGGTCTGGATAAGCAGTAAAGAATTTTCAAAAGATGTTTGTCATCATTCGAGATGAAAACTGACCTGGGACAATATAACTTTTGATTTGTTAGTAATTTTAATTTTCAGTTAACTTGCATGAAATGCCAGAACTCAATTACAAAAGTAAACTTTTGGAAATTGAACAAATAACCAATGGAAATCAAGAAAACCAACTCCAACTGGAAAAATATCTGTACTAAAAACTTAAATTTTACCCAAAATGAACCATTTGATTTTAACCTTACCACACCATGACCATGAATTTTTACAGAAGTTTGATAAAGTACATGTATTATTCGATTACCTCTGGGATTTAGATATAAACAACGTTAAGAAAAATACAATCATTCAAGATTACAGTCATGGAGGACTAAAAATAATAGATTACAAAGAATTTAGGTTACCACTAAAATCAACCTGGATACGAAGACTTAATTATGGATACATGTACATAATTGAGAAGCTAAAATATTGAATCACGTGTGTACACAGCAACCAAACCCTAATAAATAAGGGCTCACCCAACACGTGCATTGTCTGTTATGAGCATTTTTCATTAAACTGTTCTTGTTTATGCAAAGCAATGATAATACAATACCAGGGCCATTAAAATTGAACTTTGTATAAGGTGTTGGATTTACAATGGTTCCTGCAAAGAACTGGGTACGGTAAATATAACAAATCAGCCCTATTGAAATGTGAAAAATCAAACACTTGCAATCTGTAATCTATCCGCTGAAATAATTCGAGTAGGCTACCGCGTGTAAGGAAATGACAGTCGTTTTGTTAAAATTCACGAGCGTTTGGTAATTTTAGGATCCAAAACCGGACATCGGTTACGGGTTTTGCGGACTGTGTTTTGGTAGCTTAGCTACGAATACCCGGAAGTGACCCGCAATAAGAGGCGGTGTCATTAGTGTGGGCAGATTTAAAATTTACAATATCCAATTACTAATCAAGTTACGCTTGTTCTTGGTGTCCAAGTAGCGTAGTGGAAAATGCACTCGCTTGTCACCGCTGCGACCCGAGTTCGATCCCCGTGATCGACAGTGGTGGTATGTGATAGGGTATGGTGGTCGCCCGCTTGGACACGTGGGTTCTCTCCGGGTACTCCGGCTTCTTCCCACACCAATGACCCCCTCGCGCTAACATCTGTGCCAACGAGAGATATTAATATAAGTTGTAGAACTTGCTTATCAATAGTTGTAAAATAAATAAAGTTCAGTTTCAGTTTAGCTTGTTCTTGTGTGCAGGTGGATTGAATTTGAGAACACTTTCTTTACTTTTCTATTGGCCGTTGTTCCCATTGGCTAGTATTATCGAATCAGATCATTTCTATTATTATAAAACCGGTAACTTTTGATTTTGTTTCACTGTGGGTCCGGCGATATTGTACACCAACACATCGCACAAGGTATTTATTGTATTAATTTATATAACATAACTTTTCTTAGTGTCTACATAAAGTAAACTAAGATTATAATAAAGTTTAAAATTTATTTAAACCGTAACGAATTACTGTGTATAATTTGTATATATATATTTATATGTGTTTATATTTATTTACAGAATTTACATATTCACCTTTTTGTACATATAAAACATCCTGAACACAGAACCTTGTCTTTATTATTTACTCGGTCACATTAGAAACCATGTCAATGTCGTAAATGTAAAGTTAGAAATAGTTTTGATACGGATGCATTTGTTACATAATCTTCTATTTTTTATTTCTAAACTACCAGTTATATAGCTATATTGAGACAAAGTTGTAAAAAGTTATATAATTTCGAATACCATATGCATACATGTAAATTACTGTATTTACATTTAGATTTCATTTTTGGGGTACTGTAAAATTACTGTTCACGCTCAGAAAAAATAATATTTTAGTGTAGCACAAGCGAAAATTCTACCTTTTCTGGAACACCAATGTGGTTTTTGTGAATTAATTTGAAAACTAGCAAATCAAAGCACAAAATTTTTAAATGTTTACCCATTGCTGAGATTAATGATTTATGAAAACAATTGTTTGAAGTTTGAGCTCATATTGTGCCAAGTATAGACCTACATTTTTTAAATACTCAAATTTCTTTTCCGGTACGATAACATAAACGATCGAGGGATCCTATACCCCGCTATTTATACTTTTTTGAGATTTTCTATAAATTGAAAACCAGTGATTCAGTTTGAACTCACAAATTATTGAATATAGGATTCCATTATAACATAAAAGATAAGGGGATCCAATCATACCGCCATTAATGTTGTATTTATGGCGTTTTTTGTGCGAGGTTAATCAAAAGCTCAATAAAGAATGAAGTAGAGAGTAAAATATACACCCGTCATCGGTAATCACCTCCATTTGATCGCACACAATGCACATCTAATTGCATTTTTTTTAATGTAGGAGGATAACGGTGGTGTCAACATTTTTCAATCACACATTTGTATAGTTAAGAAACTAGATCTAGAATTAGGATTTTTACACGAACTATAGAATGTATCATTAGGCATGTATATTTTCGTCACCGAATGACTGATATTTTTATTTCAAGCATAGTTCTAATGCAACCAAAATTAAAGAACGATGACCTTGTATGACCCAGTGTACTACAATATTACTTTTTTCGAAATTATTTTCATTTCAACTACTGATCGAATAAAAGTTTGTCATTAAATATGTCGTTTCATTGTGCAACTCTAAATAAACACTCAGTAAATGTTTCATTAAAATGAGCAATTGCTAATATAGAGTGTAAAATATGTAACTTTAAATTGATGTTCAAAATATGTTATAAACACACATCAAACTAACCCAGCTTTCTGTATTCTCAATGCTTTGGTTCATCATAGGCAGCGCCTTGACTAACCATCGTTTTGCGTAATAGTCTTGTTTGCCCCTTTTATTTAAAAATTTAGAATATACATAAACACACAATCTTCTCAGTATTTCATATGGCGCCTATGTGTGCATTCTGGTACTGTATTAGGAAACTTGAGTCTTTCCGCATTTACTTGTTTTGTAAATTCGTATTTGCTTAATTAGTTCCTTCATCGTTGGGTTTATGATAATAATGTTCTTTGAAAAATACTTTGCAGACGTTCCTATTTATCCTACCAATGACCTCGTATACCATAAGCAGAACTGTATTGAATATTTTCGGGAAGTAAATGAATGACAGCTGAATTTTACATTATTTCTTGTGGACGAATTTTTTTCAGATTATCAGGCGCCATAGTTCATAAAATCACATGCACGTGTCTAATTTATAAAAGCAGTCGAAACTGTATTCTACAAGGAAACCTAACAAATCTCTTATTCCGAAGTTAACCTTACATATTGATTTAAATCATCCAAGTAAACAAGAAGTTTGAAAAATGATAAAATCCACATGTTTTTTTTTAATTTTGTTATGGCGTAGTGAAATATATGTACGACCAGAAATTAAGACTCAACACAATTAAATACTGTAACATTTGATACTCATCATCTTTTATAGGACTGGTTTATTTGCCCTATTATATATGTATATTTTTTTTATTTTTTCATCTTACTCCATCTCACAACGTCAAAGTTTTGTGAAAACGGAACTCCACAGAACGTCTTGACATAAATCGTTATTTAAAAGTCCTGCTCATCGTTTCTGATATGAATGAGAACCGCACTATCATTGGCTCCAAATTGAGACTTGGAACCAATGAAATACGACGGCCTGAGTCCGACTTTTGTCAAGGGCTTGTGTGGAGTTCCGTAATCACAAAGCCTAGACGTCGTAAAGATGATCTTACTCAGGCCAAAATAAAAAATTGATTTTTTATGTACTCTGACCGACCCATCAAAATTGGCCCTACCTAAAAAATGTTCAGTTTTCTGAATTTGATATTTTAAAACATTGATTGTCCATGTCATATTAACAATACATTTAGAGTTTGTACCAATACATATTGAATATGTTTAGCTTTCTAAGTATAGAAAACCAAAAAAAAAATAGTTAGATTATAAGATTATTATTGTTCAAGAACCAAACAATGGAGTCACCTACCTACCCACTATGAAAAACAATTTTATTATCCGGCCTCATAATTGTATATCAATCGTTAAGAAAGTTAAATTTCAATAATTTCTGGGGGATGTCTTTTTAGATCAATATCAAAAAGTAAAAATTGTTGAACAGTTTCTTGAAAACAATCTAATATAACGCAATAAGTTTTATCTTAATACAGTCAAAATATGTTTGAAGAATTTACAATTAACTGCATCGACGAAAAGTTTTACAACGAGAAAGAATTTATAAAAATAAACCAAAAAGACACCACAGTTTCGAGAGTGTAATTGCAACAGGAACGATAAAATCAATTCGTTTTTTTCCGCAGGAAATTATACCATATATAGCAACAGTGATCAAATAGATAGAGTAAGTCGACGGCAATGTCCAACAGTACTATCGCGTCATTCACGTTCAACTCTTCAACATATGAGTTGACTAAAACATCAAATGAGTTGACCAATACAATTGAGTTGACCACTACAAAAAGTAAGTGAACCATTAAAAGTATAGAACTCAAAGAGAAACTAGGTGATTAGATTAAAATTCACAATTTTAGCCCAACTTACAGTACCTGGCCATAATACATAAAATGGCCGCCGTGTCAGTAAAACTTTTTCAGATTTGGAAGATTTGTTTGTTATTTTTTCACATGAATTAAAGAAAATTTCTCTTACCTTATCAGTACTTGGTAAGATATCCTTTTGCCGTTATTACAGCCCTTAATCTTTTAGGAATTGACATATACAGACTTTTTATAGTGTCGGAAGTGATCGAGGCCCATATTTCTTTAACAATGCGAATCAAGTCCTGTCTATTTTTGATTCCATGTAAGCGGTGTTCTAAACGAATCTTAATTGTTCTCCATACATTTTCAATAATGTTAATATCTGGTGATTGACTTGGCCATATAAGTGTATCTATATTATTTTCATCTTTCCATGCAACTGTCTGTCTAGACTGATGTACGGGGCAGTTATCTTCTTGCAACATCCACGGACTGTCACTGAATTCTTTCGCAACAATTGGCCACAAATTGTTATCCAAAGCAGAAATATACTTCTCGGAATTAATATTCCCCTCAACTTCGGTCAAAGTTCCCACACCATTGTATGATAAACAGCCCCAAAACATGGCTGATATGCCAGAGTGGGGGAGTGACTGCTGTACATACGAAGATATGCGGGTTGAAATCGCTCTCCAGTTTTCCTCAAAGCATGAACTTTTTTGTCCTTGCCCAAAACAACTTTCATTTCATCGCTAAAGATGACTTTAGACCAGTTTTCTTCAACTGTCCAAGCTAATTTAGACCGACACCAGGAAACTCGGGATTGACGATTGTTCTTTGATATCGTTATTTTCTTGGAAACAGAGCATCGCTGATAACACTGCTCCTTTAATCTACGTCGAACTGTTCTGCTAGAAACTTGTTCGGGTACAGAATCATTAAAAACACTGGTTAAATCTGACAAAGTCTGTCGCCGGTTTTTCTTAACCAATCTTTCCAAAACACGATCCCCCCTGTCCGACACCAATCTCTTCCTTCCCGATCTTTCCTTGTTTTCCACTGAACCTCTATCAGAATTACGTTTTAACACCTTCTGCACAGTATTTGGGCTAATTCCAATCAACTCTGAAATTTTACGGCTACTTAATCCATTTTTACTCATACTAACAATCGTCTGCTTTTGCTCTGTTGATAGGTCTTTCCCTCTAGGAGCCATTTTGTATGACGTATTTTTTATTATAAGAATAGACTAGTGGAACCCTTATTGCACGTGACGTCAGTTATGACGCTAATGTATGGATGCGTGTGACTGTCAAAACTTGTTACTCTACAACAACCGACAAATCAAGAAAGGAAATTTGTGTATATTTGTTTTGATTTTACGGCGGCCATTTTGCGTACTGTATTATGGCCAGGTACTGTAGGTTTCTGTAATTATTGAACCTTTTATGATTATCATTTTATTCAGCGCCTTCTTATTCGAACGAACCGTTTACACATGGCGATGTCTTGGACGTGATACAGACCCTTCTCATTATCATCTTGATCGTTTTTGTACTTTTCATTTACTGCAAATGGAGGTGATATAATTTATCTTAAAACACACACATAAAATAAAGACTTAAAGATAATATCAAGTATTAAAATATCAGATATTTTTCATATATATAAGCCTGTATGAACAATTCAAACATTTTAAGCCTCTGGATTTTAATGAATTTCATTTCAGAACGTCAGAAAATGACTCAGCCGAAATAAGGATAGAAGATAAAGATCAGCGACTTGTACTTATTTTTCTTCCGAAAAACAGGAAGAAAAAGAGAAATATTGAGATCCATCAAGCTAACTGTATGTGCTCCGCACGAAGAAGTGTTAATCCTCTCTACACTCCATTACAGACTCAAAACGAAGTTCAAACTGTTAACCAAACAAATGAAAACACAACTTATATGGAAGTTGTTTGATAATGTTGCTGCTTTATATTTGGTTTGAAATGTGCGGGATTGTTTTCTCCAAATTTGCGTTTATTTGTTAAAGCTACAGTATTTTGCGCATTACAACAAAGATTGGTTTTATAAAGGAAATAATTAAGCTTACTATAGATTACCTATCAATAGAATTATGAATATTCTTTTAATAAATTGTCATGATATTACATTTTCATATTATTTTGATAGATTAGTTATCGTTTTATATTTAAAAAAAATAGGTGGAATTGAGACTAGTATTCAGATTGCAAAAGAAACAGTCGACGAAGTTAGTTTTTGAATGTATTCTAAGTCCAAAAAGCTAAAAAAAAATCTGAATGATGCAATGTTGCTTTTTCTACAAAGAACCAGTTCTTCAAAATGTTTGTTTTTCTATCAGATGGTCATGGCATGTTTTTATTCTATTTTATTAGGCTATGCTTTGAGGTAATTCAAAATAAGAAATAATATTGCAGGTTGTCAATTGACTGACAGGTTATATGAACTGTAAGTAAAAGGTACTGAATGTAATAGAAACTGTAAGTAATAGAAACTGTAAGTTATAGGAACTGTAAGTAATAAAAACTGTAAGTAATGGAAACTGTCAGTAATAGAAACTGTAAGTAATAGGAAATATAAGTAATAGAAACTGTAAGTAATGGAAACTGTAAGTAATAGAAACTGTAAGTAATAGAAACTGTAAGTAATAGGAAATATAAGTAATAGAAACTGTAAGTAATAGAAACTGTAAGTAATAGAAACTGTAAGTAATAGGAACTGAAAGTTATAAAAACTGTAAAATAAAGGAACTGTAAAAAAACTGTAAGTAATAGAAACTGTAAGTAATAGAAACTATAAGTAATAGAGACTGTAAGTAAAAGGAACTATTAGTAATAGAAACTGTTAGTAATAGAAACTGTTAGTAATAGAAACTGTTAGTAATAGAAACTGTAGGTAAAAGAAACTGTAAGTAATAGAAACTGTAAGTAATAGAGACTGTAAGTAAAAGGAACTGTTAGTAATAGAAACTGTTAGTAATAGAAACTGTAAGTAAAAGGTACTGAATGTAATAGAAACTGTAAGTAATAGAAACTGTAAGTTATAGGAACTGTAAGTAATGGAAACTGTAAGTAATAGAAACTGTAAGTAATAGAAACTGTAAGTAATAGGAAATATAAGTAATAGAAACTGTAAGTAATAGAAACTGTAAGTAATAGAAACTGTAAGTAATAGGAACTGAAAGTTATAAAAACTGTAAAATAAAGGAACTGTAATAAAACTGTAAGTAATAGAAACTGTAAGTAATAGAAACTATAAGTAATAGAGACTGTAAGTAAAAGGAACTATTAGTAATAGAAACTGTTAGTAATAGAAACTGTTAGTAATAGAAACTGTTAGTAATAGAAACTGTAAGTAAAAGAAACTGTAAGTAATAGAAACTGTAAGTAATAGAGACTGTAAGTAAAAGGAACTGTTAGTAATAGAAACTGTTAGTAATAGAAACTGTCAGTAATAGAAACTGTAAGTAATAGAGACTGTAAGTGAAAGGAACTGTTAGTAATAGAAACTGTTAGTAATAGGAACTGTAAGTAAAACGAACGGAAAGTTATAAAAACTGTAAGAAATAGGATCTGTAAGTAAAAGAAAAAGTAAGTAATAGAAACTGCAAGTATTAGTTACTGTGAGTAATAAGAACTGTAAGTAATAGAAACTGGAAGAAAAGGAAATGTTAGAAATAAAAACTGTAGGTACAATGCAGGCTTGAGGTAATGCTAAATGTAATGGTAATGCATTGCAATGCATTGCATGTTTTCAAAGTAATGCTAGTAATGTGTAATGCCACAAAATTAGCATTACAAGTAATGGTAATGTAATTCATTACTTTCCAAAATCTAGTGTAATGCTGGCATTACATGGCATTACTTTGCATTATTATGCTTATTTATGCATGTTCACTTTAAAAAATGTGATGAATAAATGAATAGTTGAAATAGAATTTGATTAAATTTATTTTTAAAGAAGAAAGAAATAATTATTGAGATAAAAATGTTTTAATTGTATTATTAAAAAGATTTTTAAAGATATATTTTTGAATTGTTAATATTACTAAATATCACAGCACAATTTCATAACATTTTCAAGAGTACTAGTGTTGTTATTAAGAGTTTTAATCATTTAATCAATTTACTCTAATTAGTCTGCACTTCAATAAGAAATGTGTCAACAACACACTATGCCCCCCAGGATAATCTAAGTATCAAAACAATCTATTGTTATAAGAAGTGCTAAACACCCCAATCCCCTTCCCTTCACTATGTCCCAATAGAATAGGAGACAGACATGCACCTTTAAAATCAAAATGAATGCACTGTCCATCCATGATGAAAATCAATATCACTTCCAGTATTATAACCCATTTGAAAATATTTTTACTTACTTATTCTCTCTCTCTTTCTCTCTTTCTCTCTCTCTCTCTCATCTTAAGTACATTGTACATTAGTTTGGACTGACAGAAATTTCAAGATTCATGTATTTTTTTCTATTATTGCAATTAATATATTCTAAGATAAAGATCGTCAAACAGTACTTTACAGTCCAAGCTTCGACTGCTCCTGTAAAAATTTATTTAGTATAGCTGGGAAGATTTTCAAACTAACAGGATGCAGTTAAAAGATGAACCCTTTAAAACTTCGATCATTAAGTGCAACGTCTTAAAGTGTCCTCAGAAGAAAGAAATATGATTAAAATACCGTATCTTAAGAAATATAACTGTGAAAAACCATCTGTTTATGAATTAATACAATTAAGTATCCAAAATTATAAAGATTTGTGTAATCTTTAGAGTTATTTTGGGAAATATCTCTATCGAGCTTTTGATAACCGCAACATTATTCCATAAATTGTTTTTGTTATGCATGTAATTCTGTGTCTCTATTTCGTATCCTACATTGTATCATGCCAAATGGCTATAGATATCATTTTACTTATGTAATATGTTGTTCATAATGCCACAAAATGATTGTATATTGAACAAATAAAGAATGACTCTTGTATAGTCATTGAATTTGAACCTGATACTGAACATGAACCGGTAGATATGTTAAAGAGTGTTTTATATTTGAAACATTTGCAAAAACTCTTTATTAGCTTTACTTTTTAAAACAAAGTAATGGTAATGGTAATGCATTACTTTACTCATGTAATGGTAATGTAATGCATTACTTCAAGAAAATCAAGTAATGGTAATGGTAATTTAATGCCCAAATTCATGAAGTAATGGTAATGTAATGCATTACTTTACAATGTAATTCGCCCCAAGCCTGGTACAATGTAGATGGTTGTCTATCGCACAAACGCTGGTGACAAGTTCACCGCAATGACTTTGGCATATCAACGTTTGATGACTGTATCACTTATAATTAGTCAATTAGTTGTTACAATTATTGATTAAAGGAAAATTTACTTTGTGCATTACTCAATTACATGTATTTATTGAAGTATATTTCATTTGTTTTACTCATTTTTAGAAGGTAATTTGATAGGAACAATAGGGGTTAACTTTACTGAAAACTTTCATCAGAGTCAAGCTTGTGATTGGTTCCTCCTGTTTTTCTATTATCAGATTTTTTGCCGTAACAGGAACAGCAACACCGTATAAACTTACGCCAGTGATTGATGTTCGGGAAAAAGAAGTCAAAGTTTCAACTACTCCATATCATATTCACCTGATTAATATAAAATGGCACAGGACGTTAAGGATGACGTTTACTCAGAATGAAAAAAAATTCCACTGATGATAATGAAACCCCATCTATTGTATGCTAAAGACCTTTGATTGTAGTGTTATTTTTCACTTTCAAAAAAGTAGGTCAATGACCTACTTTTTGAGTAAATGGTCATTGAATATTTTTTGAAAAATCAAGAAAAATCCCATAAAATTTTACACTACAATTGATATTTTCTTAATTGTAAATATATTTCAAATAATAAAACACTTTAAAAAATGTAATACATTTTATGAATGGCAGTTGCACTAAATAGGTACAAAACATTAAGATTTCAGCGACAATTCGATAAAATATTCCAGTCCGAATTTCCTATATCAGTTTTCAAATTCCTACCCATTTTTGATCTAAGTTTACAAAAAAATGAATGATGATAATACAAAAACGTTTATAGCATTGAACTACTTATATTGACCTTATTCTGTTGGCATAAAATTTATATGAGGTCAATGATCAAAACTTTGAGATATGGTGTTTTTCATCGTTTTTAAGCATTTTTTAAAATATTTTCGCAATTCGTGCCATACAATTATTTTAATGAATAAGTAAGGTAAAACCAGTAGAAAATATGAAAAAGTATATAGACTAAAATATAAAATCTTAACTTTCAATATTAGAGTACTGCCTAAATTTTTTTAGCGAAAACCAAAATCTCCTAAATTTAGTCCGAATTTCCTCTGTTTGGCTAAAAGTCTATTTTTGTTGGAGCCTAATTCCGTAATAAAGTAAAAATATCAAATGTTTTGTCAATAATAATTTATTTTATTAATACTTTTTTTGTTTTGAACAAATTTTACTCATTACATTGAACTTTATAACAATCCGAATTGGAGAACTCAAACACTGAGTAAACAACACCCTTAACTAATTAGTTGTACAAAATTCATTTTTAATTTTGTATAACTCAGAAAAACTTCCGACTTTTCACCAGATTTTCTGATTGCACATATATATCAACGCCGTATAATCTAATGTCATAATATTGATGATCTTAATACATAAATTTATCTATCAAACTTTTCAAATACTTCATAACCACAGCGTTGCTATCATGAAAGTTGACAAGGATAGGATAGAATGCAGAATACACGATACATGATAGAAATATAAAAGTAAAGATCAATCTTATCCTATCCTTTCCTGCATCCTATAACCAATCAGATTCGAGTGTAAATTTCTGAGTGATTTTGTGAAAACACCGTTACAGCAACAGTGCTTTTACAATATCATTTCATTCGTTTTACATGTTTAAGATATACTATTTATGCAGGCACGTAGCATCAGGGGGGCCAGGGGGGCCTGTCCCCCCCCCCCCCACTTTTTCTCGCAGCAACAAATTTTTTTTAATTTACATATAAAAGAATGAATTATAATGGAGTTGGACCCCCCACTTTTTTGGAAGCAAGTAAAAAATTTATATGAAAGTAAGGAAATGAGGAGTCAAAGTGAAGTTACCTCCCCCCCCCCCCCCCCCCCCCATGGATTAGGAATTTCATGATTTGGAGGGAATTTTGGTAGGGAAGAATTTTTTTTTTTTTGGAAGTATAGTTGAGTAAGTGAGCTTTTCTGATCACCTTTTGTCCGTCGTCCGTCTGTCCGTCTGTCCGTTTGTAAACTTTTTACATTTTGAACTTCTTCTCTAAAACCGCTTATCCAATTTCAACCAGATTTGGCACAAAGCATCCTTATGGGAGGGCGAATATAAATTACAGAAATAAAAGTCCGATCTGTATTCAAAGCGGAGAAAACCTTGAAACTGTAGAAAAAGGGGGGTGCATTTTTAAAAATCTTCTTCTCAAGAACTACTGATTCCAATTCAACGTAGTTTAGCATAATTTATCCTTATGGGGAGGAAAATATAAATTGCAAAAATTAAGGCCTATTTCTGTTTCAAATCTGAGATATTACGAAAATAATAATAAAGGAAAGGCGTGTTTCAACCAGTTTAATAGCTTCGGGTTCGGCATACGATAAAATGGGGCAGGTCTATTGGTCACATACCACTATTTTTACCCCGTGCTCATTGATCAGTCAAGTAGTTCTATTCTAAAAATGTATGTTTTTTTCCAAAAATTCCCAGGGGTGCTAAATGGGCGAATTTGGCGCCTTTTAGGGCATGGATGGAAAGAAGAAGGTTTGAAAAAAATACTAGCTAAAAATAATTGGGAAAATCGATCTTTAAAGGCGCAATAGGAAGGGTGTAAAGAGGTCAATGTTTACAAATATTCCGAAGTGAAAGTGGATATTGCAGGGTAGGGGTTATTGTAGGGGCCATATCTCAGCCCCCTCTCAATTGATTTTCCTGTCCTTTGGAAATGTTGTTGGACTAATGTTTGTCTGTCATTATGCCAAATTTGAATAGATTTGAGCTGGTGGAATTTTTTATATGAATTTTTGTTTTATAAAGGAATAAGAGGGAAAAATAATTGTGGTCTGTGTCCTATTCGCCGGAATGGCGATGTAATATACGTAGTGACATGTATAAAAAGGTCGATAACTTGTGTTGTGTATAAGCTATCGCCATTCGGTTTTCAGTTTTTTCGTCTATGGATATAGGGCTATCGAAATATTTATATATTTATATAAAAATATTTTAGATAATTAAATGTTTAATATGCAAACCTTTGCCGGAATGAGCTATGAACGTAAAAACTAGGCGCCGGAATGAGATAGTCGTCTTCATAGTCGTCTTCATAAAACAGTTAATATCTCAAACATTTTTTCATTCGGACACGATTTTTAAAATTATTTCGAGCATATCCTTGAAATAGGTAAAAATTGAATCCATATGTTTTGATTTGATATATAAAACATTTGCCGGAATGAATTTTTTTCGTTGAAAAAGAATGCCGTTATCGTGCCGTCATTCCGACATAATCACCGGTATCGGTAATACCATCGAATATTTTTTTATTCGGTAAAGATTTTTTTCATCCTGAGATATATACCTTTCAGAAAATATATAGTTTTATATGATAAAGTAACTTTAAATGCACAAAACCTTTGCCGGAATGAAAATTTTACACACCAAAATTTACAAATCTTAATCGATTCACTCAGGTATCGCTCAGGTAAAGAAGCCATAATACAAAGAGGTGTAAACAACGCCTGTAATTAAAATACATGTACAAGATGAACTCTTCAACATAGACCATCTATAGCATCAAGTGTTTAAAATACAATATTTCATAAATATATAAATATGCAAATTTAACATACCCACATTAATGGTGGTTATTAGAATTAATAAAGTCATCATGTCGTTCATTATAAATAATTATCTATAATTGCTTTGCTGAAGTTAGTAGGACAGTACCAAAGCTAAAAAAAAATAGCTGTTTGTCCATGTAAGCCGTGATGATGATTTAATTGTTTAAATATCAAAGTGAATAAGAATGTACCAAAATTAAATATATAGAAGCTGCTTGTCCATGTAAGCCGTGATAATAAGGATCGAATGATGATTTAATTGTTTACATCAAAGTGAATAAGAATATACAAAAGCTACATAAAAGCTGCTTGTCCATGGAAGCTGTGATATGTAAAATTTATGGATAATTAATTGCTACAATTAAGCATTGATGATGAAATATTTCGATGTTCATTGGTTGAAAAGAAATTTAGAATCATATATAAACCCCTGTTAAAGTAAAACTCTTCACCTGCTATTATCAACCTGCCTCTTACAAGTTATAATAGTGCTCTCAAAAGTGCGTGATCTCTTGTGAAATTCTGTGTTTGTGTTAAAGTGAAAAAGTGCGTGATATATTGTGAAATTGTGAGTTTGTGTTAAAGTGAAAAAGTGCGTGATATATTTTGAAATTGTGAGTTTGTGTTTAAGTGAAAAAGTGCGTGATATATTGTGAAATTGTGTTCAAGTGTGTAAAATGTCTGTCTTATTCGTGGGAGATTCACAGCTGAAGTATCTTCACCATGTTCAGCTGGAGGACAACACCGCCGTCCGTTGTACCTCAGGATTTCGCGTGGAACAGATGTGGGCCCTCTTCTCCGGAATCGTCAAAGACCACATCATCGTCCTTCATGCCGGAACCAACAACGTCCCCAGGGAGGAACCATCGACAACTCTTCATCGATACCAGCACCTTCTCAAGATCATCTGGACATCAAACCCAACAGCGAGGATCATAGCGTCGGCCGTCTTGCCCAGGGCTTATAACGTCTTCGAAGGAGCAAGGAACAACGTTGGATTCATCAATGAATGAGAATAATAAACATTTATAAATAGCAACAATGAATATTTGGACGTTGTTCGATTACATTATACATGTACATATAGTTTCAAGTCCAATGTCTAATGTGCTGAACTTAAATAGTATTATCCAAGCTTCAAAAGAGTAATACATGCAGTTCTCTTTAATGATCACTTATATGATGTTATTTGAAGAACAGGACTAGCACAAGGAAAAAGCTGATTGAATGCAAAAAGCTATGGGTTTTTGGAAATGCTTTTTAAAACATTTTATTTTGTGGCAAATTAATTAAGTGGCCAGTTGGTTATATAAATCAGTGTAGCTAAAATTTTCCTGGATGATGGAATTAGACTGCAGTGATAAGAAATTGCTAAGGAATGACTAAATAATGGGGATGTGACATTTGTTTAATCATCGATATACTCGATTATTATTAATTTTTTCTTGATATCATTTTTTAAAGTCATCTTTCACTCTCAATATATGATGATAGAATTGCTGATAAACTTCTAAACCTTTATGCAAAACATTCTGCGATATTAACAGAAAAATATAAAAAAAATTATTATTTAATTTGTAAAAATTAGATTTCTGTGGTGTTAAGTAAATTTAATCCAACCACTTTCATCGAAAACAACATTTTCCTGTGTTTTTTTAAATATATAAATTGACAATGGTTTTTGCGTATCGTTATAATATGGCATTGCCAAATGCCAGCCTTTGGCATTTCGCTTTTATGGTAAAACAAAGACTTAGAACATACAGAACTATGTTACTTAACAGTTAACGTTTGCTCTAGGCTATATCAATCATGTCTAGTCACATAACATTTTCCAAAGTTTGATGAAGAGTGTACAGGGATTTAAAACCACTCATTGCATTTCATTTGTCTTAATTGAGGGTACAAGTAGAAGTTAACGTTGAAGTTAACATTGAAATATGAAGAACTTTTCTGGAAGAATAAATTAGTTTGTTAACGGTAATTGTTGCATATCAGGATTTCAAAATAAATATATGGTACACCTAAATAAGACAAGCATTTTTAGTTATGGTAATTACCTGCAAAAAAAAGTTATCATTATTAAGCAGTTAGCGTCATGATACCAAAACTAAATAAATTTTACGCAACTGGGTGATTAGTAAACACAAAGAATATGGAGATCCAATAATACTGCTATAAATGATGTATTTTTATTCTATTTTGCAATTGAAAAAAGCAAAATAAAAACAGAAGTAGATAGTAAAATATACCGTTTTCAAAGATACATGAATTAAACTCGAGAAAAAGTCGATAAATGCTGTAAGAATAATAAGTAGTGCAAAAAATATGTAAACAAATATGTGCACATTTGGGTTTAACTGAAATGCATTATTTTGTGGTTGTTGTTGTGACTTCGAGGGTCAATCAAAAGATACGAAGACTTTTGTCATAGCTATGTTACTTAATGTCATATCATTACTAAATTTGGTAGACATAATTTAGCAACAGTTTCAAACAGTTTCCAAGAAAAAAAGTTAATGAATTCCTTTATTTCTAAGAATTATTTAGAATCTAATCCTGCAAAAATGAGGTCACGGCGCACGGTCAAAATTTGTGTAATGTCAACAATAATCCATATAATGTTGAAAGTAATATCTCTATAAATTGGGCTTAAAAACAAATTATATTGAAACCGCAAATTAAGTTTTGTCTTGGTATTCTAAGTTCCAAACAATGACAGGATATATTGTTTTGTCGAACAGATATTAGTAACTAAAGACAGATAGTCCTCTTTAAAATTGACTAAAAACATCGACATCGCCGGACGTCATGGCGCAACGAGAGGTACAAACAAAATGGATTTAACCCAGGAAAAAGCCGACACAAGCTGTGAAAATGCTCAATGGTGCAAAAAAAAGTCAACAATTATTTGCAAGTTTGTGTTTAACTGTAATAAATTTTGTGGGGGTGGTGATAATAATTATTGTATTTTGAATATAAAACAGTCCGAAAGAGAGTAGAATATCTGTAAATATTTGGTCAAAAAAATAAGTAACGTCAACCGACTTCTAGGGTTATCCTTGCTGTAAACTAAGAGATACACGGTTAGAAAATGAAAACTTTGAAGAACAGATGTGTGCAAGTAAGATGTTAAGTGGTTCAGTGCCATTTTAAATTGTAAGGAGAAAGGCACAAGAGACTAAGCGTGATATGAAGATTGGGTATATCTATAACCTGTGCGTGTTTAATCTTGACGTCATGTTTTGAACGATACCGTGCGCCGTGGTGACAGAACATGTTGTTTTTAAAAAGGGGTAACAAAAATACCGTTTCATCAAATGGACTAAAACTTCGCATATCAATAACATAAGTGTTGGTGCTCAGAATCTTTTAAGTATGACTCTCATTAAAAATTATGATAGCCAGCCACATTGTCTTCGTATTTTTTGATTGACCCTCGTATATAGATTTTGTAAATCAAACAACCCGGAAAAAAGAATAACAGTTAATATATCTTTAAAAGGACAAGTAACGCCATCTGATGTTTAGTGTTTTCCTTACTGTAAACAAAGAGACAAATTGTAAATGAAAGTAGTGAAGTACTGAGGGGAGTTGATTTTATCGATTATCATTTATTTAAAAATTAACTTATCTTGCATGGCAATTAGTTTCTAGTCTGTATTTGAATTACGCGCTATTTTATAATATAGATTTTTAGACCTTTCTGACAAGATTTTCGAGAAACCCCATATGAATCATGTTGTGTAATATTTAAAGATGGATTTTCAACTATGTATTAGTAATCAAAACAATTCTAAAAATGGTATGGACCCAAGCACTATTGAAATCGAAATTTCGTCTCGTTCAACCATACGTTCGGCTGTCTCCGTTAATCTTCGACAATCAAGAGAGCCTCTCTGCTTTTCGGAGATTTACGGAGACAGCCAAGTGTTTGGTTGAACGAGACTATTTTAAACTCTGGCGTAGGAATATATGAGACTACAAAAATATCTAACTTGTTCGTATTATATAAAATCTGATTATTTTCAACGTGTTTATAGATAGGTTTCCTTGAAAAACAATGCTTCAGCATACATTACATCGAATTTTTCTATTATTTTCAAGACCTAAGTCTTGTCAGCGGTGGTGATTTGTGCTTAGGTCCAAACACTGTTTCACTTTCGGTTCGCCAGAGTAACTGCATAGAAGAGTTGATTAAAATCAACTCCCAAAATTAAGCACTGTCTTATGATTCTCAAACAAATGTGAGCAAATAAGATTACAAGTGGGAGAGTATCGTTTTAAATTGTAAATTCAAAACGATACTTAAATTGTAAATTGAAAGATATAAAAGTCTAAGCGTGATATAAAGGTTGGGTATTTTTAATAAAAGTGCGTCAACTTGATATCATGTTTTAAACTTTATCATACTCCGTGGTGACAAAACGTATTGTTTTCAAAAATCAGGAAACAATAATATCTTTTCAACAAATGGAATGGCACTTCATATTTTAATTAATAAAATAAGTGTTGATGCTTAAAATAATCTCGACTTTTAGTATTGACTTAAAAAAAAAAATTCATGATAGACAGCTGCATTGTCTGCGTTATTTTTAATTGACTCTTAATGTGAATGAGATAACCTTGTACATTTGATATCTCAAAATATCTCAACATCCTGAGTTCGGGGAATCAAATAGGACGGCGTCGTTTGTTCCTGTTGTCTCAAACTGTAATTATACAACAACACACGCTACTAATTATTTTAGTATGATGCTAATCTGTACTTCCTGGTAATGTTTAAGGAAAATTATGTCCTTTCCGCATTTACATAGTTTTTCAATTCTTATTTAACTTAATTATTTCGTTGTCAATTAAGTTAAAAAGTCGTGTTCTTTTACTTTTTGTGGTTTGCAGACGCTTTTGTTTATCCCGCATTTTACCTCATATCACATAAGCAGAGCTGTATTGATTAATTTGGGTAAGTAAATGAATGAAAGCTGAATTTTATGTGAATATCATGTCTTGTTGACGCCTCTTTTTCAGATCATAAGGAACCGAAGTTCATAAAATCACGTGCACAAATCTTCAAATCTTTCAAGAAATCGAAATTGTATTTCACAAGTTAACCTTACATATTTAAGTAAACATAAAGTTTGAAAAATGATCAAATCTACACGTTTTTTTTTAGATATCTCGCACTGAAATATATGTATGCTCACCAAAAATTAAGACGCAACAGAATTGAATACTGTAACATTTGATGCTCATCATGTTTCATAGGGACTGATGTATTTGCCCGAAAATGTTTATTATTTTTTCATCTTACTCAGGCCAAAATTAAAAATGGATTTTTATGTACTCCGACTGACCCAACAAAATTGCCCCTATTGAATACTTTTTTCAACTGTTTGATTCTGATTTTTACAAAAAATGATTGTCCATGTCATATTATAAATACATTAAGTTTTTGTATCAATAAATATTGAATTTCTTTAGCTTTTTTATTATAGAAAACAAAAAATATAGTTTGATTATTTACATCGAAAAAGCATTTTTAAAATATAACCCAAAAAGACACACAGCTTCTCGAGATTTATTACAACAAAAACGATAAAAACTATTCGTTTTTTTTTCCATAGGAAATTATAATATCTAAAACAACGGATCTAAGTAAATTATGAGGTCGACAGCATCCGGCACTACCGAATTATTCACCTTCAACACTTCAACATATGAGGCGATCAATACAACGAATGACTTGATCACTATAAAAAGTAAGTAAACCATTAATGGTATATGACTTAGAGAGAAAATAGGGGATTAGATTAAAATTAACAACCTTAGCCCAACCTTGGTTTTTGTAATTATTGAACCTTTTATGATTATCATTTTATTCAGTGCCTTCTCATTCGAACGAACTGTTTTCACATGGCGATGTCTTGGACGTGATACAGACCCTTCTCATTATCATCTTGATCGTCTTCGTACTTTTGATTTACTGCAAATGGAGGTGATATAATTTATCTCAAAACACACATACAAGTGAAATAATGACTCAGAGATAACATGAAAGTATCATTAAACTATCAGATATTTTTCTTATATCTAAGCCTGTATGAATAATTCCAACATTTTAAGCCTCTTAATTTTTAATGAAATTCATTTCAGAACGTCAGAAAATAACTCAGCCGAAATAAGGATAGAAGATAAAGATGAGCGACTTGTACTTTATTTTCTTCCGAAAAACGGAAAGAAAAAGAGGAATATTGAGATCCATCAAGCTAACTGTATGTGCTCCGGACGGAGAAGGGTTCATCCTCTCTACACTCCATTACAGACTCAAAACGAAGTTCAAATTGTTAATCAATCAAATGAAAACACAGTATATATGGACGTTGTCTAATGTTGTATGTTGTAGCGTCAGTATATCTTTGTTCGAAATGTGCCCGTGCTTTTATTTATTCGCGTTTTTGTTTTAACGACACTATTTTTCGCATTATAAGAAAGTTTGGGTTTTATAAAAAAATTATTTTAAAATTTACAACCACAAACTCTTCGATATATTATTTATAATTATTTTTTTATTTTTATTGTTTCCTATTATTTTATATTTTATATTTAATATTTTGATAAATAAATTATCGTTTCTTTAAAAAACTAGCTTAAGCTAATTGTCATTGTTTAGAATACAAAACAAAATATCACGATTGTTTGTCTTTTTACAAGGTAAATGGAACTGAAAGTAATAGGAATTGTAAGTAATGTGAACTGTAAGTAGTTGGAACTGTTGAATCATTTTTATTAGTGATGGTAGATGTTTGTGGGTAGCGAATATTTTTCTGGTTTGGGGGGGGGGGCGTAATTTCGTTTTGTTGTGTATTTGGATTATCAATTCAGAAAGCTGCATGTTAAGGGGGGTTTTTGTTTTTGGGGGGGTAACTCTGTTTGAACCCCGCATAATAGTAGAGTGTGTGGCGTCGGATTGTGCAGGATTTCCGCGCGGTGGTATCGATTTTGTGAACAGATTTACTTTGGACTGTCCGTGCTGGATCTTCCGCACGTTATTTATTAGTCCTGGAATTCTGAGACTCGATATCACATTGAAATACCATACATGTATATTTTCACCATCTAAAATACAACCTATTGAACTTTTGTTTCATTTTGGAGTTTTTATTCAGCGTTGACTTGAGCAATGGTAACGAACTGAGCTTTCTCCCTAATTTATCATATAGATTTTAAGAACCTTTTTGTTACATTTACAGTATTACAAGAAACGTTTGAGAATATTGGGCATTTTTTTAGTAGAAAAACGAGATGTGTCCTACCGGGCTAATCACAACTTCATGATAAAAACTTCAAGCTTAAATGTTAATGGTGAAACTATTATTGGAACTAAATAAATGCACTTAACTGAAATATTTATCATGTACATGTATTTTCCCAAAAAATGAAAACAAGCTTGTTGACCGCTTTCCAGTACTTTCAGGACTTTGATTTCTATATATTAAGTTTCGTTGCTGAGACTGGATATCTTTTGATAGAGAAGTTATCCCTCTTAATGCATTTTAGACGTTCATGAATAATATGCTTATTTTAAAATCAAGAATTTATTAACTTATTAAACCAATTCCTTAAAAGCTGAATGATTTGTTTTCATTTTGAAATTTTATAAATATAATGAACAGTTAGTTACAATTGAAATTAGCCGAACCTATAAATGCAAATCCTTTTTTTTTGTATTACTGTAAAACGAGAATATATGGCGCACTACAAATTTTAGCGTCTTTGGCGCAACTGCATCTTTGCGCTGAAATTAATAGTGTGCCAATAATATTCCAAAAGCATTCAATGTTTGATGCTTTAAACACTCTCTTTAACTCAAATTTTACGTATAAATAACTAATTTAAGCTTGATAATTATAACTATTTCATTTTGAAATTTTATAAATATAATGAACAATTAGTAACAATTGAAATTGACCAAATCCATGGATGCAATTCCCTCTTTTTTAGAACTGTAAAACGAGAATAAATGGCGCACTACAAATTAAAGTGGTTTTGGTGCAACCGCGTCTGAGCGCTGATATTAATAGTGTGCCAATAATTTTCCATAAGCATTCAATGTTTGATGCATAAAACAATCACTTCAATTCATATTTCATAATGTACCCTATGTAAGCTTGATAATTATAACATTTTTTATCATAACTAATGACCCATTTGTCACTGTGACAGCATAACACTAATAAAAATTATGCACGAAGACAATGTCCAAAATAAGTATATTGGTAAAAGGCTGAACAATATCAAATACAAAACACTGCAGTTATATGTTTCCATTCATTTTTAATTTATGTTGCTTAATAAACACTAATGAAAAAAAAAATACACGTACACTCATCCCATACATTTTTTTCACACTGAAACTTAAATTTGTGTTGTTTTAATGTAATTATGCAGTGATCATGAAATAAATAAAAATTGTTGTGAATGCAACCGTATCTAGAAATATTGAAATGCTTTAAATGTGTGCGTTCAACAAAAGCGATGCAATCTTTATTTTATATTCAGAATTTCTTTTCAATTCAAACCACCTCTTTCGGGTAACTTTTTTCAAGCTTGAAGTATTGACCATTACCATCAAGTGACGTCACTTCGGCGTCGTCTTGTCCTTTTCCAGTGTTTACAGATTTCGGACAGTCTGTATCGTACCCTGGATTAGGGCAGTCTGTATCGTACCCTGGATTAGTGTGTTGCTTTGTTGTTGGATTGTTATTGAGATTGTTTGGAATTTCCCGATAGTTTGGATCATCATCGGACGGCCGTGAAGGACTATTAGGGATTTTAGCTGTTTTGAAATGTGAATCATCTGTATTGATACATCCATCATTTAATCTTTGAAGTATTGTCAGCAGCAAATTTCTGTCTTTTCTGTAAACAACGATATTAATAACAAATATACTACCAACATAATGTCTTACATTTGAATTTTTCTAGAGTACGGATCCTAAAGATGACAATATAACAGCAAATACATATTCTACAATGTCTTACCTTTGTTTAATGCAATAAACACAGATCAGGAAGATGATAAGCGAAACAAAAATAGCTAAAATCACAACCACGATATAAATCCAGGATGTAACTAAAATAGATAAATCACATGATTTAACGAAAATAATACTTAAAGGTCGTTATGCTTTCATCTAAGTAGAGAATAATGGTAACATACCTTCAACACACACGCATGCACCAATCAACGTTAACAACCAAGTTCCTCAAACTCGGTTTTGTTTTACAATCAAGACATTTAGATTTCAAACAGCCAAACATGAACTATACATTCATATGGTTAAACAACAGTATCTTACTATTTTCGATCAGGTCGTTGCTGGAAGGTTCTTGTCCCGTCATACTGCTAAAAATATTCTCGGCTGTTTGTGTGGTAGTAGATTCCTTGGTTGTATTTGTTGCAGACATTTCATCATGAGTGTGACCTCTACCACTTGAATGAACTGGGAAGTGTGTAGATGTAAAGGTCATGTTTTGCGGGGAAGTTGTACTCAATGCACTATATTTGTTACATATAGTGGAATAACTTCCTACATAGAAAAAATCTGCATTTTTAAAAAAAATTTTACGGAAATTTTCTCTTAAATTAATCCGCATGTCATTGAAATCGTTATATCGATGGAACTGTTTAATTGCACAAACGATATCGTTATACATACCAAAAGCTTTTATTAAAGCAAAGCTGGCATTTGATCCATTCATTATCATTATGACCAGGTTCTCTGCTTGAATTGGAACATCTACTCCGTATAGACCAACGTCAACATTTTGATATTCTTAAAAATTCAAATAACAATGATCATTCCGTCATTTTCTGTTTGGACATAACTAACATTTCTTCAATTCATTTTTACTCATCAATAAGCATTATATGAAATTTATATATCTATAATTCTATCGAATTTTGGATCAATTTCTTGAGATAAAATGATTCGAAAGATGTTTTAACGAAACATTAAACTGTATCATACCAAAAATGTTGCTCTCATTGGATTGAATCAGCACAGTAACATATGCTGTTTGTAAAATCTTTAAACGAACAAAAGAGCCAGTGATACGACACGAACAACTGGCGCTGGAAGTTTTTAGATACAAGTGGCCATATTGACTTTTGATCACGCTAGTCGTCAAACACATGTCTATCATTAGAGAATCTACAAAAATAGAATAAATTTATTTCATTCTCCTTACCAAATATATCAACATGTGCATAACATTTTAATGTAAGGTATGTTGTTCATAGAAATGTTTACCTTGGATACATTCATACAAAACGCTTTGTCGAAACGCCGCTTTTTCTAACTCCGTTAGTCTTGAGGCACTGCATACCCTTTTAACGGATGATTCGGCTTTTAGAAAATAATCTTTGTTTAAAATACATTCAGTTCGTCCATTACATGCGTTCACAGCTGATTCAAAAACGTCGTGGTTCTCGAGATTCATGGTGTTGTTTATAGGTAGGTCGCCACCACAGTAGATAGCATCATTGGAGCTACATCCGAGGGCAGGAGATAGAAGTCTGCTAAAACCATCCTCAAGAACATGCTTTGTTATATAAATCGTGTGATTGGTAGGACAGCGGATGTTGAGGTTACTCCAATCCGACGTTTTCTTGCATGGAGAATTGTTCAATGAACCTAGGATATACACAAAGACGATGTATTGTTTGTTATTTGACTTCTTATCTGCAATTAAAAAAATAAAGGCAAAAACGAAGGATGTGATTTTTAAATTACTTACTTTACAGTTGTATACAGCTTTGAAATTAGATATTTTGTCGTTTGGTATACTTATATTACAATTATGTTACAATAAGTATCTACAAAAAAGTATCTCTAGCAATTGTTTATTGGAATTAAACAATTTGAAACATTCCAGCCTTTTAAAATGTTTAATCATGCTGATATTATGTAATACATTACACGTACCCATTGAAATTGAGATGAAACATACTACCATAAAGCAAATGATCACACTTCTTTCATCGTTCATAATTGTTGGTTTCATGTACTAAAAACAGAAAGAAGAGTTGGGTTTTTATTAATAGATCGGAGGAAAAAACTTCGTTTAACTTGAATTTTTAGATTTCCGTTTTAAATTTTAAGTGTTTCCTTTTGATAAACATCATATATACACGCAGAGTATGTAATACAGTCTAAATAAACGAATTTTAAAATGTTACAAAATACACAATCGGCTATAACATTATCGAAAATTTCTGATATATTCCTGCAATAAATTATAAAACAAAACTGCTTATTAACACTGATCCTAATAGATAGATATCACTGCATGTATGGCGTAACATCATTTAACAAACAAATTACTAGTTACATTTGTATTTTTTTTTTTACATGACTTCTGTTTTTGCAATGGCATATCCCTAAAATCGCAATTTTCGGCGAGTTCATATGGGTGAGAGAGTTGCCACGGATGATGATTTTTCTTAATGCGTAATTAAGTTTGGGTAAACTTAAATAAGTTTTTGACATACAGGTAACTCTCGATGGCTCGAAGTCCATTGGACCAGGGAAAAACTTCGAGGTATCAAGAGTTCGAGCTTTCAAGAGTTCGGAATTTTCCGGGTTGACCGACGGGTTTTGAAATAAGTCTAACCGGATGTAATGAATAAGCCATTTATTTAGTGCTAAACTTACGCACGTGCTTAAACAACGTTTTCTTTTCAATTAAATATACAGACCTGGACATTTTTTAAAACTATATACAAACAAATATTGATTAAATTCATGATACACTATAATTATATATTTTATGATGATCCGATTGCTCAGTACAAGTTGCCCATGACGACATGTCGTAAATTGGATACATAAGTGTCAACATGATCACCTATTCCTACTGTGCGGGTCTTTCACCAGCGGTGAGAACTTGTTCAGCAATAATCATTATATTCCCAATGATACTGATAAGTATATTTCTATAGTTTAATAATTCTAAAATTTTGATCATGGCTCAAATTTTTTTATTAACTCTTCGTCTGAATTTATTTCTAATTTTCACCGCATCTCCAAATTATCGTAAAACGGTCAGTGTTAATTATAGATTAGGTATCAATATGGTCAATTATGAAACAATTATCACATCGCAGGACAAGTGTCGCCTGAATAAACAACCCGTGACACGGGTCCCGCGTCTAACGCCTGGAGCCATTTAAATGACCAAGTAGGTGTTAATTAGGTAACGCTTGGATATAAAGAACCACTTCGAGGTATCGAGAGTAAAAAACTATACATTATGAATAACGGGACTGTAGTTTGACTTCGAGAGATCGAGGGTTTCCAGAGATCAAGAGTTCAAGAAATCAAGAGTAAATTTGCTTACGAGTTATATAGGGAACAAAATCGGGACCCTAGACTCACTTCGAGCGATCAAGAACTTCGAGCGATCGAAGTTCGAGCCATCGAGAGTTACCTGTAGTATAATGTATTACAGTGGTACCCAAGAAAACATACTAGATTATTATCAATGGTAAACTTTTGCAATTTGACTGGGTCCACTGAACATATTATTTTACCAATGTAGTCGTTCTATACCAAAAAGGCAGAAGAAATTTCAGAGGACTGGAATATTCTCTTTGATCGTAGCAGATACTTGTGATAAAAACGCCAAGAGGTCAAAAACTTCATACGGATATTGTAATAATGATATGTAGCAACTTATAATTATACAGTATCTACTAATGATATAAAGTCGCCTTAGTAGTCAGATTTCTGAAAGTAAATAAATTTCATCAAATTATGAACTACCTAACCGTCCACTTATGATATAATTTTGAAATTATATCATTAAGGATCAAAATTCTCGTCCATCAATGATGTGAGAAAAAACTGCAAAATAAGTACATTGTTGACCTTTAATAATAAAACTTGTATTGCATTAGAGGATTAACTTCAACTGTTAACAATACAATTATGTATACTTTATTACTATAATATCAAATTTTGCATGTACCTCTGCATACATAAGAGTGTACCATTAGTGGTTGAAATCCGTCCATTAGGCAACACCATCCGCTAGGACTAATGATATACATATATACAGGTACATCATCAGTGATAACGCCAATGATGTACTCATTTAAATTGTTTTATTTTTAAATAAACCATCCAATACTTTTTTAGCCAACAGAGCGAGAAGTAGACAGAGTGGCATGCATAAGTGCATGAATTGTCCTGTGGATAATTTAGACAAGACTATCCACTAGACCTAATGCAATAGAAGGATTCATCGTTTATTTGTCAACAAGGTACTTATTTTTAATTGCCTTCTTTGTTGATAATCCATCGAACAAACTATTTTCAGCCAACAGAGATGTAGATAGAGCGGTACAAATAATGTTTCAAGTCCACCAACTGATACAATAGAAGCCATATCATGAAACAATTAATGTGCTACATAAGTTTTCATTTGATATTATTAGAATGTTGACCATATTTAACTAATATTTTATCATGCAAATACATGTAAGTACATAATAGGATTGGACGTCAGGCTGTGTCTATGTTAGTCCTCTCCCTAAGGATCAAAGTAACGACTGATATTTTAATTACATTTCAATTATATAAATATACCAGGTATATAATATAATAAGTTTATTATAATATATGAAACATGTCATTGCAGAATTAAAGAAGTTTGAATTTATGTAGAATTAAGAACAGAGAAAGAAAGTAAAAAACAAACAAATGGGATAAAATAATAACAAAAAAGGTCGTATAGACAATTGAAAATAATAAACATCGTTATGATAGTGAATATTATACATAAAATATATGATAAATATAAGAGGTATCGGATATTGAACGCATGTTTTCTATCACCGGAAAGTAAAACAAGTAATACTTGCTCAGGAAAAAAATTGAAAACTGTAAATGAGCAATGATGACAATATGTTCTGTAATTTTGAAAGTCTTGCACGGATCTAGAAAGTGGATTAGGGTACTGACCCCCTCCCCTGAAGTCTGCAAAAATTAAAATTTTAATATAACAATTTCTAAGAAGAAGAAGAAGTTGATATCATTAATGTGAAAGGTAAAAGCCCCCCCCCCCCCCCCCCCCCGGGTAGAGGGAGGGTTCCGCTCCCGAAAGTGCATCAATGACTGAGTAGTTAGTTATACTTAGTACCTTTATGATTAAACAGCAATTTTATATTATTTGAGGATGAATCATTAGAAGTCATTACAGTCATAGGTGCTTGCTAATAAGAAACACGACTTTTTGTTTGCATACGTTGTTTTTATTTTGCGTATCATGGACCTATTCTAGTTTTTATGTCTAATATCAAGAGAAAAAATGGATCTAAAATAAAGTTTTATAGTTTACAACATTGTATTGAATGTTAAAGGTCACCTGGATCTGGATACCTCATTAAAAGAAATTTGAGATATATAGAATATCACACAGTTGTTTTGATCTCGGCCCTGGTATCGGCCCGAGCCATCCGAGCGCTTATACCAGGGACGAGATCAAAACAACAGTGTGATGTTGTTACATGTATATCATATATCTAAAATCAAAGACTTTTATTCAAATTCCAAATAAGGAATATAATTTATGATGAAGAAGCTACCGTACATATTTTTTTCGGATTTACAAAACTCGTTCGTTTTTATTCTTTTTATATATGTGTTAAGAACTGTAAGAGTTGTCGGACTTTGTTGACAAACCATTGTCGTTTGAAACACAGTAGAAGAGAGTCTATCGTCTGAAATGAAGCACTATCTTCTAGAATTCAAAATAATCGAGAGAGACATTTCCATCCTTCGCAACTTCGTAATGAGTCCTTCACAGGGATTTGGTAAGTTTCCTGTCAGATTCCATTCATGAAAATCCATAATGTTATAGCATAACAAGTTGTTTGAGAACGTGCATAAGCGCGTCCGTTCATTAATCACTTAATTTTCACAGTCTAATATCTGGTTTTCTAAGATTAAGTCTCGTTCCAACCTTCTCTATATCCTCCATAATTTAAATGTTGATTGATATTTAATAAAGCGTGCTATTGTTCTTAATACACAACCGTTGTATAGGTTATCTCCCCTTGTTGAGATACATATCACTCTTTGGCGCTATTTTTGATATATTATTTTTCAATTTTCAGCAATAAATAAAAATATTCAGACGTTTCGGGTGATGCTTTGTATTATATATTTGCCATTCTATCGTTATTTTACAAACTAGTCTTAATTTAAAGCAAAGATATTTGGGAATAAGCGATTTTAAATTTGAGGGCAATACACCCCCTTGACGACAGGCCGAGACAAAGAAATATCAGCCCCGAGTGCGATACAGCCCTAGCTTCCAGTTGCTGTCTCACCTAGTCCAAAACACATGTATCAGGGCTGGTGCACTACTAGGTATATGATATACAATAATATCACATATGCTTTTTCTGACCAATAAGAAAGGCGTCAAAATGAGCCAATTCTATAAATTAAACGTTTTATGAACATTTCTTAAAATATTCTTTAAAGGGGCATGGTCACGATTTTAGTCAATTTTTTTTCTGTTATTATTATCTAAAATGCTTTAGAAATGCATTTCTAATGATCAAATGAAATTTGGGTGCCAGTCGATGAGTTTTAAGCAAGATTCAAAGCTCACAATTCTTCGTCATGTAAACAAGGCTCTTGTCCTGTTTTTGTTTACATAAGTTCGATATACTAGTAGAAAAATCTGTTTCAAGCTGATTCGTTTATCTTCTTATTCATTTTAAGCATAAATAAACAGTTTCTAACGATTAGTACATTCATTATAGGTCTAAGACGGGAGTTTTCACTTCAACATTCAAAATGTAAACAAAAGATTTGTTTACATAGCGAGGAATCGTAAGCTCTGCAACTCGCTTATTACTAAACAAATGACCCTCAAATTTTGGTTGCCTATTAAAAATGCCTTACTGAAGCATTGTAAACATTAACATCGAAAAAAATGATTTAAGACCAAAATCGTGACCATGCCCTTTTAAAAAGGTTTGATCCTCTGCTTCTAAATTTTTTGTTTACCTCTGGTCCGAATATTCTACACTACGTATAATTAAGATTTATCATATGTTTATATTCTACAAAGCTAAATTAACATTATTAATTAACCATGAATTGCATGTAGCAGTTGAATATAGACTTGAAAGAAGTAATGGATTTTATTAACTTGCATCTAATAATATTTACAACACTTTAATAGACTTTTTGTCTTATTTGTTCCCAAACAAATTTGATGTCAGTGGCAAAGCAAGAAGGGGATACAACATTCACATTCGTATGATATTGAAACAAGGCTCTTACCGTGTTTTTGTTAACGAGTGTTGCATATTAGTAAAAGCTTCCTTATAATCATTTATTTCTATTTCTATTAGTTCTAAGCACAATTAAATAGTTGTAAGGGCTTGTCTCATATCATTTAATCCTAAATATGGTATTTTATATTCAACAATCTACATGTAAACAAAAACATTACAGGAATCTTGTTTCTAACTAAAGAATTTGAAGCTTTGTATCTCGCTTGAAACCTGACACCTGTCATTCAATTTGGGTTATCATTTAATGTATTGTACATACCTAAAACAATTTATAAATAATGGAAAACTTAGCAAAGAACGTAAAAGTTTAATCACTCACCAAACTCAGATTTTGTTTTGTTAAGACGACGACTTCTACTCCAGAAAATGTTCCCCTTTATAATAAACGTTTTGACTTCCTGGTTTGAAGCTATGTACTGTTATGTTCAAGCCGTTTAGATTTAATGTTAAAAATAAATATATAATTAGTTAACGAAAGAAAAAACCCAACTTTTTGTAAGAAACAGGATTTTTAGAATTTCCAAGAAAAGTCAGATTAGTAATAGATAGATTGTATCTGTTGAGTTGAATTAAATTAGAAATAAATTTAACTCAAAAAATTGACGTGTGACTACATGTGTATATTACCATTGTGTTTATATATATGAATGCAGCCTGGCAAGTGACGTCATACAACAATATTGCGCCAAAAAATATAAAATAAAGGTGAGAGTCTATAATAAGCACATATATAGCCGTAATTAGTACATAAACAAATTATATATGGAACATGTATAGATAACGGGACATAAAATAAAGGAAATGTCTATACAAACTAGTAATAATGTAGTCTAAAGACAATAATGTTCCCTTTTGTTTATACCAAAAGGTATGTAAGTATTTAATTTTTTCTTCCACAAATTTTCTCTGAATTTTCTGTAAGTTTCATCTTTGTACAATTTTTCGATACCTATTACAGAATAAACATCAACAGTATGTTCGTTAGTATAAATATGCATTGCTAGAGGGTCGTTAGTTTCTCTCCTTATCAGTGATAAATTTAAAACATGTCTTTAATATAAAGTCAACCCGTTTCCCCAACATATAGAATTTTGTTACACTTTTTACAAAACACCTCATAAACAACATTACTTGACTTGTAATCGATATGATTTTTAACTTGATACGTTTTGCCCTTAGAATCTTGAAATTGGCCAGAACAAATAATATATTTACACACAACACATTTTTTGCACCACACGGCTCGCATAAGTGTTCTTTCTAAAAGAAGAGGTTATTATGTTTCTTATGGACCAATATGTCTATCAAGCTTTTGTCTCTTCGAAATGCCACTATAGGTGTGTTATGAAACGCAAGATTTAAGGCGGTCGGAATTTTCGAGAATTTTTTGACGTTTCTTTAATATTTGATGAATATTTGGTAGTCCTCTGGAATAATTTAACACAAACGGAACACGGTTACACTCATTGTTATTTTTTCTGTAGTTCAATAAATTCTAGCGGTTGAGTTTATCCACCTTCACCAGTTGATTCTCGACCTCCTTGTTGGAATATCCACATTTGCTTGAATTAGTTTTAATTTTCTCCCGTTGTTTGAAATATCCCTTATCTGTTGAACAGATTCGGCGCGCACAGATACCCAGTCCAAACGGTATAGATATTTTTGTAGATCCAGGATGGCTGGCTTTTTTATTTAGGTACATATGTTTGTCAGTGAATTTACTGTACAGGTCGGTAGAAAGAAATCCTTTTTCAAGAGAAATATTTACATCTAGGATATATATAGATATAGATATAGATATAGATATATATATCTATATATATATATATATCTATATATATATATATATATATATACATATATATATATATATATATATATATATATATATATATATATATATATATATATATATATATATATATATATATATATATATATATATATATATATTAACCAATATATACGTGTTGAATCTGAAAGATTTACGATTAAAAAATGAGATAACCAGAGATAGCAAACAACACGACCAATAAAGTAAAGATTAATTGTCAAATTTTTGGGACGACCCATTCCTTCTTCAGAATGAAATAAAACCTGCATAAGAACGGAGAAAAACATCAATAAAACAAGGTATAAATATATAACACAAAGGTAAAGTGAAGTTACTCGTCGGTTTATTTTAGATTACAGAGCTTATGGTATTTTAAGTGAACAAACTTGCATGATTAAGACTAAAAATACTTGTAATAATCATGTTATTGCAATTTAATCACATTTCTAAGATTGTCGTTTAAGCTTGTTGCTAAAGTTGCATTGGTAATTACATTCAATGTTTTCTTTATTCAAGCTTGTGAGATGATAGTGTGGTAAATGTATTGTTTTTATCCTTGTCGCGATCATGACTGTGATATTTTTAAGAGGGATCACGACTCTCTGAAAAGAATGAATTTGACAGTTATAATTACCTTATATCAATTTTAATCGAAAGATAAAATTACTTTAAAACAGTTACAATTAGTCCAAGCCGTACAAAGAGAAACGTTTCACACAAACCTCTAAACTTAAACTCTACGTATTTAAACAACATCGGGAAGTTCATCCTCATAAGCACTTCAGATTCTTAATTATCATCTTAATAACTTTATTTTTATACGGCAATACGACAATTGAAGTGGTTGTACGTGTAGAGTATTGATGAATACACACTTTTACTTAACTTGATTTTTCTAATGGGTTGCAATATCCTTAAAGGCTGTTCGACTTGGTAAAAATGAAGAAGAAGAAGAAGAAGAGAAGACTAATTGTTTTCGTACAATTCGAGGTCTTTCCACCTTATCATTTTTTTATGTTGTACAATTGTAACAGTTGTATGTTATGTTGCAAAGAGATATAAAAACTCATTAATACACAGATTTTCGAGTGACCTTGACCTTTGAACTATATGTCATTTAGATTGGCCAAGGTAGACGCTTTTATCCCAAGAGATCCGATGTTTCTACAATATTTGGCTCAAAAGTTGTGTTTTAGGTCACATGCCACTATTTTTATCCCGTGCTCATTGACCACGCAAGTATTTCCATTCTATAAATGTACGATTTTTTTTTCAAAAGTTCCCAGGGGTGCTAAATGTGCGAATTTTTTTCTTTTTAGGGCATGGATGGAAAATATAAAGAAGAAGGTTTGAAAAAAAATACTGGCTAAAAAAGTGAAAAAAAAATATCTTTAAAGCCGCAATAGGAAGGGCGTAAAGAGGCCACTGTTCAAAAAAATATTCCGAAATGAAAGTAGATATTGCAGGGTAGGGGTTATTGTAGGTGCCATACCTCAGCTCCCTCTCAATTGTCTGAGTTTCCTGTACTTTGGATATGTTGTTGGACTAATGATTGGCTGTTATTATTTTAAGTTTGAATAGATTTGAGCAGGTGGAAGTTCTTATTTGAATTTTTGTTTTATAAAGGATCAATCATTTAATGTTCTGGTAAATGAATATTCTACATGTGTCTCCGGTAAATCGCAAAATAATGTCGTTCGGAATAAAAGTTAGTTTACAGTATTTGTTAAGTGCGAACATAATTATCTCGTATCCGATCCTTTTAATCGCTTAGAGGTGTGAACAGTATGCTACATGTATACGAAAGTAAACCAAACAATATTCCCTAAAATATTAACGTAAAAAAACTTTGGCACAAGTTAGTTTTCGAAAAGCAGAGAGAGAGAGAGAGAGAGAGAGAGAGAGAGAGAGAGAGAGAGAGAGAGAGAGAGAGAGAGAATGAATGATATCGAAAGAAATCTCTCTTAATAGATGCAGAATCTGTTCAAATATTGGAAATAAAAAGGGGCTATTTTAGTTTTTTAAAATTCCATTAAATATAACAAGTTTTTAAGCATTAAGCGTTGCAATTGAAACGTTTAATGATATCAATGGCACTAAGAGGTGTTGTATCATTAACGGTTGTTACAGACCAGAGCTTCCCTACCGGCACTCTCACCACAAACTTCTAGAGCAATAAGCAGTTATAAGATGAGGATGTACGTCGAGTTGTCCAAATCCTGAAACGCAATTTTCGTTCCAGAGGAAGAAATGTGTAGAAGAAATCTTAAGAGGTTCAGAGGTAACTACGGATTTTAAAAAAGCTATAGATAGTTAATAGTATCTTGTTTAAAACGGATTTCATGATGGTAGCAGTTGGATGTCCCACGGTTATCGAGCAAACACACTGCAAGGAATACACGCCGATGTATGACACCCCGGGAAGGATAAGACCTATGGTTAGCCAGACAGCGTGCTTATTGGTCGGGGATGGAAAGGTAAATCAGCAATCATATAGAAACTTGTAGGAGATGCATATTTGATTAGACCGCGGTTATGCCTGCAGCTGAGCTTACTATAGTATTTCATTTGAGTCGACTTGACTCATAGTATTAGTTTAGAGCAATCAAAATGAGAATTTGAAAATAAATCAGTAATTATTTCTTTCCATTTGATCAGAATTGATCATGCCATACCTTGCAAAAATCAAACATCTCCCAAAGAACTTTCTCCATTATAGCTTTCCTGAAAAATTGCACAAGTGAACAAGGGCATATTCTTCTTGAGTATCTTTCATCATATGTTTAATAACATCGGATTTGCCGCTAATAAAGACACGATTATGTTCCCGCCACCTTCATTAATAACATTGTTAACACATAAGCTAACAAAAAGCCTTTCGCTTGTTTTCTTATTTTAGTTTGTGGACATTTTCATTATGTAAAATATTTTAATATTACTAACAAATGGTCATATATTTTAAATGTTGAAGCAATTAAGAATTATAATTATATAATAAGGTGTAAATGTATCATGAGTGTATCTGTATCATATGACAATTATTTGACCAATTAATTATGAATTTATCTGAATTCAGATATATTGGTAAACTTTCTATTCAAGAAAAAGTCGGAATGAAATACCAACATCGGGTGTCCCGCCAATCACTCGATTCATATAAAAACGCAAATCATTAGGGATAGTTTTGACAGACCAATGTTCCCTGCCTTCGAATGTACATAGCGTTAGAAACGCTCAAAACTATGGTGTTAGTGTTCCCACTAACATCAACATCAGTCTCAAGAAGTACGACATTTTGGAATCAGTTTCTTAGACATGTAATGGAAAAGGTGGGGTTTCCGAACTAAACAATTGTTGTCTAATTTTGTAGATTTTTAGATAAAGGATATCTGTAAGACGCAAAATGAGAGCAGACATTCTACTCAACCTGTATATTTGAAACCTTCGAACACAGGGTGGTCCTGTAACCTTACTGGATCTGTTACACGTGTGGAGTATCTGTCAACCAACTTATTAAATCGAACGATAGCAATTTTTTTCACGTAAAAATGTATGGAAAGTTTGAAGTTTTTCTGAGTTACACAAAATTAATTAAAAGTGAAAAAGTATTTTCGACCACTAATTAATTAACTTCTAGTACCATATTTATTTCTAAAAGTGGATGAGGAAAAAAGAAAAACTTTTTTCAAGAGATAAACAAAACCCCAACTGACGTTGGTTTATATTATGTTAATATCTCTGTTCAAGCGGAGAACCTGACAATAAAAAAACAGGTGGGATCAAACTTGATTGGCTCTGATTAAGGTTTTCAGTAAAGGTAATGCTTTTTCTCCTTAATTTTATATTTAGAAACTAAATAACTGAAATAATTTATCAATTGATCAGGTACAAAATTTGAAACAGAATTATACTTTACAGAATGCTGAATTTTTATTTTTTTTATTATGACTTATATGTTTTAATCCTACTTACGAAAGGTAAGCATTTCACAGGATGAAGCTCTGCTATTCAGTCAACTGAATTATAACTGAATGGTCTGAAAGGTGACTGAATGGCACAGATATGCCATTCAGTCACATTTCAGTTCCCTTTCAGTGACTTTTCATTTGACGGAATGGCAGAGATTCATCCTGTGTTTGATAGTGTCGACTGATTAGGACACGGTAGCCAAATGTTCGAGTCAAGTCTATTGCTTTCGTGGTTACATTGGAACACTCGGAAAGTTACTTTAGTCTACTTGTGCACTCTCTCAACCCAAGGGTTAAAACGGGTACCTAGCACATGATACGATCTGGTTATGTGAAAGTAAAGCATTAGCGCCGTAGTTTGGCAGTACTGCTTGTATGGTCCCCAAGGAGATGAGAATGCTATGAACTGTACTGGTCTCGCCAGAGGGTAAGATTTAGAAGTCGTGCGAGATACTGTCGTGGCGTGATCAAATACCGTTAAAAGGGTAACGTCACGAAATAAACTGAAACTTTTTAAAGGGGCATGGTCACGATTTTGGTCAAATTTTATTTTTCTGTATTTAGTATTTACAATGCTCTAGGAATGCATTTCTAATGATCAAATGAAATTTGGATGCCAGTCGAGGAGTTTTAAGCAAGGGCTCACAATTCTTCGTCATGTAAACAAGGCTCGTGCCCTGTTTTTGTTTACATAGGTTGGATATACCAGTAACAAAAATTTCAAGCTGATTTGTCTATCTTTTTATTCATTTTAAGCATAAACAGTTACTAACGATTAACACATTCATTTGAGGTCTAAAACTGGAATTTTCACTTCAACATTCAAAATGTAAACAAAAACTTTGTTTACATAGCGACGAATTGTAAGCTCTGTAACTCGCTTATAACTCAACAAATGACAATCAAATTTTGGTTGCCTATTAAAAATGCCTTAATGAAGCATTGTAAACATTAAAATCGAAAAAATAATTTTTGACCAAAATCGTGACCATGCCCCTTTAAACTGTATTTCCTCTATTTATAATAAACAAAGCTTTAAGAGTTTTTCCTTATATGTAGCTAAACAAATTTCAATCTCAGTTATCGAGTGAATAGCATCACGTGGATACTGGGATATAGGAAGAAGGCTCGTTCCGGTTTTTTTTGTTTAACGAGTGTTATTTGGTTTGTTTATCACATTCTATTTTCCAGATTTCTAGACTATTTCATATAGTATAAATCTCTCATATCTAAATATATGTAATAGAAGAAGAAGAAGAAGAAGAAGAAGAAGAAGAAGAAGAAGAAGAAGAAAAAAAAAGTAGAAGAAGAAGAAGAAACTAGTGTTAACGAGTCTTGCATATTAGTGAGAGCTTCGTTGAAGTCATTTTCTCTCCGTTTTATTTAGTTTTGTACACAATAAAATAGTTGCAAGCTTTAAGCTCTTATCTCATCTCATTTAACCTTTAAACTAGTATTGATACTCAACAATCTGCATGTAAACAAAAACATGGCAGGCATTTGTATACTAAAGAATTGGAAGCTCTCTGTACCTTGCTTCAAACTTGACATCTGACATTCGAATTCCGGATTATCATTTTAAAGTATCGTGCTTTAGTATTAAAACAAATTTATAAAAATAGAAAACTTAGCCCACATCGTAAAAATTAAGTCATTCAGCCAATTCGGATTTTGTTTTGTTTAGACAGCAACTTCCACTCAAGAAAATGTTGTCTTTTAAAATAGACATTATGACTTAATCGTTTGAACTCATGTACTGTTACATATGCAAGAAAAACAATATAGAAATAAATACTTCTTTGTAATAAACAGGATTTGAAGCAGCACGTTCAAAATTGCCAAGGAAAGTCAGCTTAGTTATTGATGGATTGTATATGTTAAATTCTATAATGAATGAAATTTAACTCACGAAATTGACTTGTGCCTATATTACCGGACATATGTTAACAAAGTGCCAAGTATCATCCCTAAAAAAAACATCAATTTAAAACAACGGAGTTCATCTGTTATATTTTGAGTTCTACTTAACATACGCCCAAGGAACTTAAAAGAGAGTGCAGTGAGAATGAGATTAGACAACCCTTGTCCACTGCTGGCTCTAAAAACAGATTTAGTAGCCCCATTTAGGACAGATTTAGTAGCGGCATAATGGGTCGCACCTACAAACTATAGGACAACACTTCTTGTCGAACAGACAACTGCATCTATCTTTTCATATGCAAGGTTTGCTAAAGCCCCTTTCACAATTGGCACACGAGCAGAAGCGACCAAATATTCGTGCGACCGAAAAAATTAAATATGAATCGTTAATTGTTGCCGAAATAATCGCATATGAAAAAAGTATTCGTACGAATTTCGCACGATCTAAGCGAGCGTTGTGCGATGTAAACACATTGAATCTTGCGATATATCTTGCGTCTGTATGCGATTGTGGTACAATAAAAGCAACCGTTGAAAGATAATACGATAGGAACGCACGAGAGACTAGGTGAACGGACGATTAAATGTATATTGTAAATGTTGTTCTGAAACAGAGATACTTATACTGGGTATATATACTAGTAGCAAAGCATGGCATATTGAGGCTGATAAGTCGTGCAATGATTGTAAAACGTTGCAAGATTACATGAGACACCTTGAGCAACAGTCTCACGGTCCCAAAACAGACGCATAAACACCAGCGATTTATCTTACGATTTTTTTAAATCGTGTATCACTCTTGCGAGTACACAAAACGTTGTAAAACGTTCGTACTATTGTTCGTGCGTTGCACTGCGATAATTTGGATCGCGTTCGGTTGCGTCTGGATAGCGTGCATGTCCACTATTCAGAGGAGACTTGAACCGAACAGTAAAACGTATGCAACGAATGCGAGAGCTCGTGCAACGTAAGTGAGGGCTCGTGCAACGTATGCGAGAGCTCGTGCGAAGCTCAAAAATTTCGATCACAAAGTGGTGTAAAGTGGCCGTCTGCCAATTGTGAAATGGGGCTTAAAGTAATACGTTGTAGAAACGGAATTAACAACTACCCTTCTATCATAAAGATAAAAAATCAAGGAACATTTCAATCTCAGTGGTCACGAATGGAAAGACATGACAGTAGTGGTTATTGGCCATATCCGCATTGGACGGACGCGGAGATGAAAAACAAGAAATAGTTAAATTCTTGATGCACATACTCAAATCATTCAGACCTAGACTAAAACTAGTTCTAAAACAGTTCTTTAAAAATATCAAATTTACCAAATAAGAGTTCTAAGTTTTTATTTGAAAAGTTAAAATTATGTGTAATCAAAAAAGTTATTCAAAAAGTTTCTATACTGTCAAGATTATCAGGAAAATTCCATATTTAGGCATTATTTTCCTTTGAGATTATACAATGAATTGAGTGAAGAAAAGTTCATAATTGAAGCCGGGTTGGTATCATTTTACTCTGGATTTCCCCAACATGAACCTTTTTGTTTTACGTTGAAGAGTTCTTTCCCTTTGGTTTATGCTGTATTCATAATCGCGCATACCAGACAGGCTTTGCCAGTCATTATTCATAATTAATATCAAATTTTCTTACGCATTTTTTACAATTTGTTCACTCATATAAACATTTGAATGTGTATGTAAACAAGAAAAAAATGCATCAGTGAAAAAACGGCATTGTGGCATATTATGACTCATACTAGGAACTCGCGCCTGTGACAACATTATGACAGCTGATAAAGCGAAGTAGACATACGGGTTTTTCGGAATTTATGTTTACATTTAAATAATTTTCCCTGAATTTAACCTTCATGATAAAATATTATGAAACTGTGTATTAAATTAATTCAATTGTGTACAACGAATTTTAATTCAAAATTAAACCAACAAACACTCGTATTTTTATCAATTGTATGAATATCAGCTGAGATTCTATCGTATCAACGATATTTTGTTTACTTATTTAACTATTTTAGAATCTTTTTTTATAAATCATAAGTCTATACTTCGACCTCAGACCTTTCAACAAAATACTTACATAGTGGGGTTGTATATTATTTCTTCTTTCTTCTTTAATATTTTGTTGCAGAAGTTAGTTCAAATCCCGATATCAATCGTAAAAAAACGATAAAATCGTCAAACTTTTAAAATCTTATTCTTATGAAATAGAGACACAGCGCACGTTTGTATATTTTTAATATTTGCACAATTAAAGTATGCATCAAATGCTTTCTGTTTACAAATGTTCATGGATAGGCAAAGATGCGCTCATAGTTTATTTCACTCATATATATATAGAATAATGGTAACATACCTTCAACAAACACGCACGCACCAATCAACGTTAACCACTAAGTTCCTCAAAATCGCATTTGTTTTACAATCAAGACATTAAGATTTCAAACAGCTAAACATAAACTACACATTCATAGGGTTAAACAACAGTATCTTACTATTTTCGATTAGGTCGTTGCTGGTGAGTTCTCTTCCCGTCATACTACTAAAATAATTCTCGGCTGTTTGTGTGGTAGTAGATCCCTTGGTTTTATTTGTTGCAGATATGTCATCATGAGTGTGACCTCTACCACTTGAATGAACTGGGAAGTGTGTAGATGTAAAGGTCATGTTTTGCGGGGAAGTTGTACTCAATGCACTATATTTGTTACATATAGCGGAATAATTTCCTACATAGAAAAAAATCTGCATTTTTGTAGACTCTAGGAAAGTTTTCTCTCAAATTAATCCGCATGTAATTGAATTTCGTTAAATCGATGGAACTGTTTAATTGAATAAACGATATTGTTACACATACCAAACACTTTTATTAAAGCAAAGCTAGCATTTGATCCATTCATTATCATTATGACCAGGTTCTCTGCTTGAATTGGAATATCTACTCCGTATAAACCAACTTCACCATTTTGATGTTCTTAAAATTAAAAAAACAATTATCATTACGACATTTTCTGTTTGGACATAACTAACATTTCTTCAATTTATTTTTACTCATCAAGAAGCATTATATGAAATTTATGTTTATTTAATTCTATCGAACTTTTTATCATTTCTTTAGACAAAATGATTCAAAAGATGTTTTAAAGAAACATTTAAATGTAACATACCAAAAATGTTGGTCCCATTGGATTGAATCATCAAAGTAAAACATGCTGTTTGTAAAATCTTTAAACGAGCAATAGAGCCAGTGATACGACACGAACAACTAGTGCTGGAAGTTTTTAGATATAAGTGACCATATAGACTTTTGATCTCACTGCTCGTCAAACACGTGTCTTTTATTAGAGAATCTACAAAAAAGGATTAATTCATGTAACTCTCCCTAACAAACATATCAACATATGCAGAACCTTTTGAAATGAAAAATATGTTATGCATCGAAATGTTTACCTGGGTTACATTCATAGTAAATGCTTTGTCGAAACGACGCTTTTTCTAACTCCTGTACTTGTAAGGAACTGCATGACATCTTGACAGATGATTCAACATTTAGAAAATAATTTTTGTTTAAAGAACATTCAGTTCGTCCATTGCATGCGTTCACAGCTGATTCAAAAACGCCATGGTTCTTGAGATTCATGGTGTTGTTTATGGGTAGTTTGCCACTACAGTATACAGCATCACTAGCGCTACACCCGAGGACAGGATACTGAAGTCTGTTAAAACCATCCTCAATCACGTGCTTTGTGATATAAATAGTGTGATTGGTGGGACAACGTATGACGTAGTTACTCCAATCAGACGTTTTCTTGCATGGAGAATTGTTCAATGAACCTAGGATGTACACAAAGACGATGTATAGTTTGTTATTTGACTTCTTATACGTAATAAAAAAATAAAGGCAAAAACGAACGATTGGATTTTTAAATTACTTACTTTACAGTTCTATACAGCTTTGAAATTAGATATTTTGTCGTTTGGTATACTTATATTACAATTATGTTACAATAAGTATCTACAAAAAAAGTATCTCTAGCAACTGAATATTAGAATTAAACAATTTGAAACATTCCAGCCTTTTAAAATGTTTAATCATGCTGATATTATGTAATACATTACACGTACCCATTGAAATTGAGATGAAACCTACTACCATAAAGCAAATGATCAAACTTCTTTCATCGTTCATAATTGTTGGTTTCATGTACTAAAAACAGAAAGAAGAGTTGGGTTTTTATTAATAGATCGGAGGGAAAAACTTCGTTTAACTTGAATTGTTAGATTTCCGTTTTGAATTTTAAGTGTTTCCTTTTGATAAACATCATATATACGGATACGGATTCATATGGATGAGAGAGTTGCCACGGATGATGGTTTTTCTTAATGCGTAATTAAGTTTGGGTAAATTTAAATAAGTTTTTGACATACATGTAGTATAATGTATTACAGTGGTACCTAAGAAAACATACTAGATTATTATCAACGGTAAACTTTTGCAATTTGACTGGGTCCACTGAACATATTATTTTACCAATGTAGTCGTTCTATACCAAAAAGGCAGAAGAAATTTCAGAGGACTGGAATATTATCTTTGATCGTAGCAGATACTTGTGAAAAAAACGCCAAGAGGTCAAAAACTTCATACGGATATTGTAATAATGATATGTAGCAACTTATAATTATACAGTATCTACTAATGATATAAAGTCGCCTTAGTAGTCAGATTTCTGAAAGTAAATGAATTTCATCAAATTATGAACTACCTAACCGTCCACTTATGATATAATTTTGAAATTATATCATTAAGGATCAAAATTCTCGTCCATCAATGATGTGAGAATATACTGCAAAATAAGTACATTGTTGACCTTTAATGATAAAACTTTTATTGCATTAGAGGATTAACTTCAACTGTTTTAACAATACAATTATGTATACTTTATTACTATAATATCAAATTTTGCATGTACCTCTGCATACATAAGAGTGTACCATTAGTGGTTGAAATCCGTCCATTAGGCAACAGCATCTGCTAGGACTAATGATATACATACATACAGGTATATCATCAGTGGTAACGTCAATGATGTACTCTTTTAAATTGTTTTATTTTTAAATAAACCATCCAATACTTTTTTAGCCAACAGAGCGAGAAGTAGACAGAGTGGCATGCATAAGTGCATGAATTGTCCTGTGGATAATTTAGACAAGACTATCCACTAGACCTAATGCAATAGAAGGATTCATCATTTATTTGTCAACAAGGTACTTATGTTTAATTGCCTTCTTTGTTGATAATCCATCGAACACACTATTTTCAGCCAACAGAGATGTAGATAATGCGGTACAAATAATGTTTCAAGTCCACCAACACATACAATAGAAACCATATCATGAAACAATTAATGTGTTACATAGGTTTTCATTTGTACGAGAGCCCATTGAGCTCATTTTCGTAGGAAAAAAAATATTTTTTTCGCGAATAAACGCGAAACTTTCGCGATATAACGCGTTAGTTTCGCACATAAACGCGAAACTTTCGCACATAAACGCGAAACTTTCGCGAATAAACGCGAAACTTTCGCGTTTATTCGCGTAACTTTCGCGATTTAACGCGAAACGTTCGCGAATAAACGCGTAACATTCGCGAATAAACGCGAAACTTTCGCGAATAAACGCGTAACTTTTGCGAATAAACGCGTTAGTTTCGCGAATAAACGCGTAAGTTTCGCGAATAAACGCGTTAGTTTCGCGAATTAACGCGAAACTATTATATAAATATTGTCATTTCATACAGAACCCATATGAAGAAAAACGATGGAAAACAAACACATTTTAAGTTTTATATATTAAAATACTAATTATTCATTATCATTATAATATCCGTGTTACGTTGATTTATGAAGCCAAAATTATCTTTTTTGCATATAGATATTAACACATCTGATAAAACTTTATCATAACATTTTTATATGTTATATGTCCAAAGTAGATAATAAGTTTGAGCATCATATTACGATTTTCAGTTGTTCGCCGACCCTGTGTTCGAACAGGCATTCATTGATGATCTTTTTCTTATAAAATTGATATAAATTTAACCATCACAAACCTTTTAAATCTTAGTATTAATTTTTAAATGACATATGTGATAAATTTGGAGGACAAATTTACGTCATCTAGATTTGAACAAAAGCTTGAAAATTTCAATTCACAGCTTGACTTATCTTTCTGATATAACCCCCCCCCCCCCCCACTAGACGTTAAGTTATGTTGCAGCGATATAATATATATTATAACGTTTTAAACAATGATATCCTTTAAATCATAAAATGATACCTAATTAAACGTTTAATTCGAATTAAAATTGTTATAATTAAAATATGTTGCTGCCTCATTTTCAATAATACAGCGCCCATTAGAATGTGAGAAGCGCGATGCATTTTGTTCTTTGAAAATCAGTACTAAGATTTTAAAGATTTCCTACGTTTGAATTTATGTTAATTTGTATAAGGTTAAATCTAATTCATTTACATCTTTATATAATATTATTTTGTTTTATTTAAATTAATATATTTGTTTTCAATAATTATTCTTCATAGGGTTTCTTCTATGAAATAACACTATTTATATTTAAGTTTCGCGTTATATCGCGAAAGTTTCGCATTTATTCGCGAAACTAACGCGTTATATCGCAAAAGTTTCGCGTTTATTCGCGAAAGTTACGCGTTTATTCGCGAAAGTTTCGCGTTTAATCGCGAAAGTTACGCGTTAAATCGCGAAAGTTTCGCGTTTATTCGCGAAAGTTGCGCGTTTATTCGCGAAAGTTGCGCGTTTAATCGCGAAAGTTTCCCGTTTATTCGCGAAAAAAAATTGTTTTACCTACGAAAATGAGCTCAATGGGCTTTCCTACATTTGATATTACTAGAATGTTGACCATATTTAACTAATATTTTATTTTGCAAATACATGTAAGTACATAATAGGATTGGACGTCAGGCTGTGTCTATGTTAGTCCTCTCCCAAAGGATCAAAGTAACGACTGATATTTTAATTACATTTCAATTATATAAATATACCAGGTATATAATATGATAAGTTTATTATAATATATGAAACATGTCATTGCAGCATTAAAGAAGTTTGAATTTATGTAGAATTAAGAACAGAGAAAGAAAGTAAAAAACAAACAAATGGGATAAAATAATAACAAAAAAGGTCGTATAGACAATTGAAAATAATAAACATTGTTATGATAGTGAATATTATACATAAAATATATGATAAATATAAAAGGTATCGGATATTGAACGCATGTTGTCTATCACCGGAAAGTAAAACAAGTAATACTTGCTCAGGAAAAAAATTGAAAACTGTAAATGAGCAATGATGACCATATGTTCTGTAATTTTGAAAGTCTTGCACGGATCTGGAAAGTGGATTAGGGTACTGACCCCCTCCCCTGAAGTCTGCAAAAATTAAAATTTTTATATAACAATTTCTAAGAAGAAGAAGTTGATATCATTAATGTGAAAGGTAAAAGCCCCCCCCCCCCCGGGAGAGGGAGGGTTCCGCTCCCGAAAGTGCATTAATGACTGAGTAGTTAGTTATACATGTACTTAGTACCTTTATGATAAAAAAGCAATTTTATATTATTTGAGGATGAATCATTAGAGGTCATTACAGTCATAGGTGCTTGCTAATAAGAAACACGACTTTTTGTTTGCATACGTTGTTTTTATTTTGCGTATCATGGACTTATTCTAGTTTTTATATCTTTTATCAAGAGAAAAAATGGATCTAAAATAAAGTTTTTAGTTTACAACATTGTATTTACTGTAAAAGGTCACCTGGATCTGGATACCTCATTAAAGGATATTTGAGATATATAGAATATCACACAGTTGTTTTGATCTCGGCCCTGGTATCTGCCCGAGCGGTTGGTATCGGTACCATCCGAGCGCTTATACCAGGGACGAGATCAAAACAACAGTGTGATGTTGTTATATCATATATCTAAACTCAAAGACTTTTATTCAAATTCCAAATAAAGAATATAATTTATGATGAAGAAGCTATATATTTTTTTCGGATTTACAAAACTCGGTCGTTTTTATTCTTTTTTATATGTGTTAAGAACTGTAAGAGTTGTCGGACTTTGTTGACAACCCATTGTCGTTTGAAATACAGTAGAAGAGAGTCTATCGTCTGAAATGAAGCACTATCTTCTAGAATTCAAAATAATCGAGAGAGACATTTCCATCCTTCGCAACTTCGTAATGAGTCCTTCACAGGGATTTCGTAAGTTTCCTGTCAGATTCCATTCATGAAAATCCATAATGTTATAGCATAACAAGTTGTTTGAGAACGTGCATAAGCGCGTCCGTTCATTAATCACTTAATTTTCACAGTCTAATATCTGGTTTTCTAAGATTAAGCCTCGTTCCAACCTTCTCTATGTCCTCTATAATTTAAATGTTGATTGATATTAAATAAAGCGTGCTATTGTTCTTAATACACAACCGTTGTGTAGGTTACCTCCCCTTGTTTAGATACATATAACTCTTTGGCGCTATTTTTGATATATTATTTTTCAATTTTCAGCAATAAATAAAAATATTCAGACGTTTCGGGTGATGCTTTGTATTATTTATTTGTCATTCTATCGTTATTTTACAAACTAGTCTTAATTAAAAGCAACGTATTTGGGAACAAGCGATTTTAAATTTGAGGGCAATACACCCCCTTGACGACAGGCCGAGACAGAAAAATATCAGCCCCGAGGGCGATACAGCCCTAGCTTCCAGTTGCTGTCTCACCTAGTCCAAAACACATGTATCATGGCTGATACACTACTAGGTATATGATATACAATAATATCAAATATGCTTATTCTGACCAATAAGAAAGGCGTCAAAATGAGCCAATTCTATAAATTAAACGTTTTATGAACATTTCTTAAAATAATCTTTAAAGGGGCATGGTCACGATTTTAGTCAATTTTTTCTCTGTTATTATTATCTAAAATGCTTTAGAAATGCATTTCTAATGAAGTTTGGGTGCCAGTCGATGAGTTTTAACCAAGATTCAGGGCTCACAATTCTTCGTCATGTAAACAAGGCTCTTGTCCTGTTTTTGTTTACATAGGTTCGATATACTAGTAGAAAAATCTGTTTCAAGCTGATTTGTTTATCTTCTTATTCATTCACAGGACGAATGACCATCTTTAAGTCCTCCTTAAAGATAGCTTAAAGGTGTTTAAAGGTAGCTTAAAGACGATCTTTAAGCCACCTTTAAGCTACCTTTAAGCTATATGTATTGCTTAAAGGTGGCTTAAAGAAAGCGTAAAGATGGCTTAAAGGCAGCTTAAAGACTATCTTTAAGCCAACTTTAAGCCACCTTTAAGGACAACTTATAGGTCCTTAATGTCCAAACTTCTTTAAGCCACCTTTAAGCCACCTTTAAGCTACCTTTAAGCCACCTTTAAGCCATTAAAAAAAATTTAATTCAATATTGTGCTTAATTTCCAACAAAATGTATTAACTTTATGAAAGAAAAGGTATTAAAACGGTTTTTGTTCGAGAAAGAAAAATGAAAAAAAAACATAAAAAAACCGCCCGCAGTGAGAATTGAACCCGGGACCCTTAGTTTATTAGCATCACCAAACATCCTCTGCGCCACGGCAACTTACACATATATGAGCGTTTTTATATCCTATATATCAGTGGATATTGAATCACTGTATTGAATGTGTTTACTTGAAAAGATTTTGACAAACCATTCAGTTTGTAACAATCAATTATATCTAATTTATAAATTATATGCATGCATGTATTTAGAATGAAATACGGAACTTGGTCTTCAGTGAACAAAAATATATTATACCTAAATGGAAACCGTTAGGTTCACTATAGTAGGCTTTCTTACATGTAGTTAATAAATTTAAACCGAGTAGATATACGTTTATCTTATTTATAGCTATAAAAATGTGAGAAAGAAAATGAAATCATTTCTTTTATTAAATGCATTGATACTATTAGGGTATTTGTTCAATTTCCCGCAATTTCCCGGTTTTCATGATCGCGGCGCCTTTCCAATATGTTTAAATATTTACATGTAATTGTATGTACATGATTTATAAACTATCAATTCTATAACAAACAAAACTACCAATTACCGGTGACGTATTTACTGCATGTGGCAATTGCAAATGACTTGTACATACAATTGTATGATGTGCCAGGCCGGGTATATTTGACATGTTTACCCTTATACATATATTTAAATAATCAACCCCTATTTATGATCACCGGTGTTGTATAGCAGTTTTTCCCCCATAGTAGCTTTTCCCCCCGGAAAACCTACTATATAGTAGCCTTTCCCCCCGGGGGGGAAAACTACTATATAGTAGCTTTTCCCCCATAGTAGGGTTTCTCCCTCACGTTTTTGGTTCAGATTTTATAAAAAATATTTATGGAAATCCAGTAAGGATTAAAATCAATGTTTCTACACTCCCAGGTTGCATACATGTATATCTGCATTCATCTGTACAGGCTAAGTTTCGTTTTGCTGATTTATTATTTTTATAGACAATGCTGAAAGTTGAACATGTGTGTAACGGAATTACACATAGAACTTAATTTACAACAGGTAATTTATTGAAAAAAGTTTTACAAGTTATACACTTATATGCATAATTCTGTGTTTCTGAAATTGAATTAAACGAGAATGTTTTAAGAATTTCTTGATAAATTTATCAGACTGTTTGTCTGTTTGTGAAAATTTCATCCAGGCTAAACCTCTGTTTAGAGAAATTTTGTTTCCGATGTTTCAGAGCCCGATTTTTAAAATCCTATTATAATAATTATAGTGCATATTCTTTAGGGTCCAATGTCTCATAAACTAGAGATGACTATATCACCATATTTTTATTGTGGCAGTGGTTTACCACTTGAAGATGACTCTGAAAATTTCAGCCCTCAGGGTAGGGGCCCTTGATGTTTCAGGGCCTGATGTTTAAAACCCCATTATAATGATTGAATAGTGTTCTATAAGTGTGGACCCGAATCTCAAATTCTAGAGATGACCACTAAACCATATTTTCACAGTGATAGTGGTATACCACTAGTAGGTGACACCGAAAATTTAAGCCCCCATGCAGGGTAGGAGCCTTTGTTGTTTTCGAGCCCGGTGTTTGAAATCCAATTATAAAGAATACATGTATGTATTTTTTTGGGCCCCATATCTCAAAAACTATAAATGAGCACATGAACATATTTTTACGGTCATTTAAAAGTAAAATTATCATTTAAAAATACACAATCACTCATATATTTCTTTATCAAAATGATTGAAAATTACATTTAATTCTGCTGCTTTTTTTTAGATTTACAAACAAATTTTTTTAAAAAGGTACGCGGGTAAAATTCATTATTCTTCAAAACATTTAATCAATTCATAAGATGACTAATGATATAATAAATAATTATGTAAATAAATCAATGAACTTTTATTCCTAAAAGGAGAAACCGAAAATAAAAAATAAATAACCAACCTAAGCGCATATACGACTTTTTTACTTGTAAGTTGATTAGAAGAACAAGCTTATATTTTAAAAAAGCCAGCTCATCACAATAAATAATATGGTACACAAGTAAATCTTTATTGCAAAAATATGAAACAAATAGTATAATTTTTTTAGGTAATTGAATCGTATATCTTGATTTATATAGCATCGTTTTTCAAAATTGTATATTTATAAATCACGTTGCAAACTTAAAAGTGGAAAAATTAGCAAATAGTGAGTGACAATATAAACATAAAGTTAGTTCAGGCTCCATTTCACATTTTCCAAAGTAACCAGCAAAGATACCGACATTGTTCTGGTTGTGAGGACATTTCATTGTTTTTTAAAATGTCTACATCATAATATCTCGCGTTTCGTAGAAATGTGCTTAAAAATATGAATATGTGTAACTTTAAAACGAAATGGTAAACACTAACTTTACACATGCTTTTAATACATAATTAAAATACCCCTTAACCATGATTTAGAACCCCATCAATCAAAGTAAAACTAAAACATTTCAGTTTCCCATTATATCATTGCATCCTGTCTCCCGTTTGGTATTGAGAAGAAGAAATATATAATTGTTTTTAAGATCGTCAATTCTAACGGTATTAATTTAAAATTGATAGCCTTTTGGACGAAGGGAGTAATACATTTCCACTTTTTATCCCCTTCCTCTACAAAATTAAGTCAAGATTGGTCAGTTAGTTCCCTGGGAGAAGCTTATACATTGATGGTAATACATTGGAAAATTAAAGGACAAGAGCGTATACAAGGCCTGACAAATCCCCCCGTACCCAGGATTTTGAAATGGCATATGAACATATAAAAAATCTTTATATTTGAAACTGTGCATCAGTACATGCACATGTATAATATGGAACTGCATTCTCTTACAAATACATAATATACAATGATACATGCACTTGTTACTTATCTCCTTTGTTTTATTTGATGCTTTATAAGTATTACAGCATGATCTCACATCAATGCTAGCGCTATTTTTATCCGACATTATGTGTACAGATTATGAACATTACGTAATTGTTGTCATTATATAAATGGTATTAAATATTTTCTTTCATAATAATCCAATAAAAAAGCAAAACATGTTTTACTTAAAAGCAAATGAATTGAAAATAAAACGCCGTCTATACGATTCGAACACCCTCTCCATGGAGAAAGATGGACTATGAGCCTCCGCTTATCACAGTGAGCTACGTTGACACATTACAGTACGGGTGAATAAATTTAACTCTTTTACAATTATTAATAAAGTAAAACGTTTTAGGTGAAAATCACAAATTTGACCCATTATGGGTCTAGACTCCATTTTAATAAAACAATAATAAAAATCAATATACACTAATTCTTTGAATAAAAGTACTTTTAGGATGGAGTCAGGACCCATTCATACCTACTTTTGCAATTAAGAACAATGAATGGTTCAAGATTTAGGCAAAAAGCGATGTGCAGCTTAGTTTTGAAACCTATACCTGTCGTGTTAATAGAATGAAATCACAATATTGACTTCCATCGTGTAATTCATAATGAAAACAATGCATAGAAGTCAAAAATTAATATTCTAACTTGAATTGAACTTCTATCGTCTTCATTGCTCCGAGTGGGGGATTTACAACGCCTTGTACGCCCCTGTTCTTTCCAAACCGGCGTATTTTCACTCAAATGTGTTCTCACGTGTTCATAACGTCGAAGTCAAAACTGTAGATAAGCATCGATTAGATGAAAAAGATTCGAGGTATTCCAAAATCCGTGTAAAAGGTGTTCCAATAAGGGGTGAGAAGTGAGAACAGGTGAATTAAACGATGATGACACATGCATGTTATGAAGACGCATGCCTTAGTTCATATTTGGGGTTGAAAAACGATGTATTTTATTCTATGTATTAATAAATGCCATAATTATCTTTTTTTGGTGAGAAATTAATATCATATCAGTTATTGCTAATTATTGTCACGAATGGTCCGCAATAAACATGGCCGGAAAGTAAAAATGGGGGAAAATACACTATATAGTAGGTTTTCCGTGGGGGTAATCTGGCTATAAAAAGGGGGAAAGCCCACTATATAGTCAGCTTTCCGTGGGGGAAAAACTGCTATATAGCCATTTTTCCGGGGGGAAGAACTGCTATATAGCAATTTTTCCGGGGGGAAAGATGGCTAGGGGGAAAAGGCACTATATAACACCGGTACATTAATTAATTAGCCTCACGATTTTACTCTTACATACATGTATCGTTAATTTGTAGACGTAACATCTTTGAAACCCAAAGCTAAGAAATAATACTTTGAAAATAAATTACAAATGTAAATTAACTGTTATTCATTAAACTTATCGTATACTCGTACATACTAAGATTCAACGCCTTTAGAAACCCTGACGTACACCTGGGCACACGACACACCTGTTGTGTATATCTTGTATATTCTGTGTTAGTTCCAGGGGTTTTCTTAAGTTGGACAAACAATAGACTTTAATTAGATATACACAAACATGCACCTGGGCACACGACACAACTGTTGTGTATATCTTGTATATTCTGTGTTAGTTCCAGGGGTTTTCTTAAGTTGGACAAACAATAGACTCTAATTAGATATACACAAACGAACAAAACTATGTCTAGACAAACAAAGCAGTAATATCCTGCCCGATATAACAAAGGCAGTTGAGAGTCTTTTCATCTTTAACATGTATCTAGCAGATCTAGAGTTAGAAATAATGAAAATTGAAAAAAAAATACAAACCTTAAACCGATTAACAAATTAAATCATGCATTTTTGGTTCATTATCTTTATTTTGTTTAATAACCGGATGAACTGAGAGAGAGAGAGAGAGAGAGAGAGAGAGAGAGAGAGAGAGAGAGAGAGAGAGAGAGAGAGAGAGAGAGAGAGAGAGAGAGAGAGAGGAGAGCTTTTTTTCACCGATTAATTTATAATAGGAAACAAACATACTTTAATTAGTTTTATGCACATATTAAGATACAAGAGACTGCGCTCATCCCTACAATAATTTTGAAACCCCCAAAAAATTATAAAGAATTTTATAACGGCAATCTGTGTCCATCGGAGCGGTGCTGATGAGAGCGATCTGTGTTTAATGGAGCGACGATTAAAACCGCCTGGAACACACCCCCCCTTCCTTGGAAATTATATTATCACTCGGATGACCCCCTCCTATCTCTATAAAAGAGCTTTTGCATTTAATATATGTTTTTATTGTTCAGCTTGATCAATATTGACTTAAAGGCCACTTAAAGACAGTGTAAAGGCAGTGTAAAGAGAGCGTAAATGCCACTTAAAGATGCTTAAAGGTGGCTTAAAGGTGGCTTAAAGAAGTTTGGACATTAAGGACCTATAAGCACTTGCTTAAAGGTGACTTAAAGGCGGCTTAAAGGTTGTATAGCCTTTAAGCTCCTTTAAGTCACCTTTAAGCCACCTTTAAGGACTTGCTTAAAGATGGTTTTTCGTCCTGTGATTTTAAGCATAAATGAACAGTTTCTAACGATTAGTACATTCATTATAGGTCTAAGACGGGAGTTTTCACTTCAACATTCAAAATGTAAACAAAAGATTTGTTTACACAGCGAGGAATCGTAAGCTCTGCAACTCGCTTATAACTCAACAAATGACTCTCAAATTTTGGTTGCCTATTAAAAATGCCTTACCGAAGCATTGTAAACATTAACATCGAAAAAAAAAGATTTGATCCTCTGCTTCTAAAATTTTTGTATACCTCTGGTCCGAATATTCTACACTATATATATATATATATATATATATATATATATATATATATATATATATATATATATATATATATATATATATATATATATATATATATATATATATATATATATATAGCTACGTATAATTAAGATTTATCATATGTTTATATTCTACAATGCTAAATTAACATTATTAGTTAACCATGAATTGCATGTAGCAGTTGAATATAGACTTGAAAGAAGTAATGGGTTTTATTAACTTGCATCTAATAATATTTACAACACTTTAATAGACTTTTTGTCTTATTTGTTCCCAAACAAATTTAATGTCAGTGGCAAAGCAAGAAGGGGATACAACATTAACATTCGTATGATATTGAAACAAGGCTCTTATCGTGTTTTTGTTAACGAGTGTTGCATATTAGTGAAAGCTTCCTTATAATCATTTCTTTCTATTTCTATTAGTTCTATGCACAATTAAATAGTTGTAAGGGCTTGTCTCATATCATTTAATCCTTAATTTGGTATTTTATATTTAACAATCTACATGTAAACAAAAACATTACAGGAATCTTGTTTCTAACTAAAGAATTTGAAGCTTTGTATCTCGCTGGAAACCTGACACCTGGCATTCAATTAGGGTTATCATTTAGTGTATTGTACATACCTAAACCAATTTATAAATAATGGAAAACTTAGCAAAGAACGTAAAAGTTTAATCACTCACCAAACTCAGATTTTGTTTTGTTAAGACGACGACTTCTACTCCAGAAAATGTTCCCCTTTATAATAGACGTTTTGACTTCCTGGTTTGAAGCTATGTACTGTTATGTTCAAGCCGTTTAGATTTAATGTTAAATATAAATATAATTAGTTAACGAAAGAAAAAACCCAACTTTTTGTAAGAAACAGGATTTTTAGAATTTCCAAGAAAAGTCAGATTACTTATAGATAGATTGTATCTGTGAGTTGAATTAAATTAGAAATAAATTTAACTCAAAAAATTGACGTGTGCCTACATGTGTATATTACCATTGTGTTTATATATATGAATACAGCCTTGCAAGTGACGTCATACAACAATATTGCGCCAAAAACATATAAAATAAAGGTGAGAGTCTATAGTAAGCACATACATAGCCGTAATTAGTACATAAACAAATTATATATGGAACATGTATAAATAATGGGACATAAAATATAGGAAGTGTCTCTACAAACTAGTATTTATGTAGTCTAAAGACAAAAATGTTACCTTTTGTTGATACCAAAAGGCATGTAAGTATTTAATTTTTTCTTCCACAAATTTTCTCTGAATTTTCTGTAAGTTTCATCTTTGTACAATTTTTCGATATCTATTACAGAATAAACATCACTAGTATGTTCGTTAGTATAAAAATGCATTGCTAGAGGGTCGTTAGTTTCTCTCCTTATCAGTGATCAATTTAAAACATGTCTTTGATATAAAGTCAACCCCGTTTCCCCAACATATACAATTTTAATTTGTTACACTTTTTACAAAACACCTCATAAACAACATTACTTGACTTGCAATCGATATGATTTTTAACTTGATACGTTTTTGCCCTTAGAATCTTGAAATTGGCCAGAACAAATAATATATTTACACACAACACATTTTTTGCACCACACGGCTCACATAAGTGTTCTTTCTTAAAGAAGAGGATATTATGTTTCTTATGGACCAATATTTCTATCAAGCTTTTGTCTCTTCTAAATGCCACTATAGGTGTGTTGTGAAACGCACGTTACAGGCGGTCGGAATTTTCGAGAATTTTTTGACGTTTCTTTAATAATTTAACACAAACGGAACACGGTTACACTCATTGTTATTTTTATACCCAGTCCAAACGGTGTAGATATTTTTGTAGATTCAGTATGGCTGGCTTTTTTTTTTAGGTACATATGTTTGTCAGTGGGTATACTGTACAGGTCGGTAGAAAGAAATCCTATTTCAAGAGAAATATATATATATATATATATATATATATATATATATATATATATATATATATATATATATATATATATATATATATATATATATATATTAACCAATATATACGTGTTGAATCTGAAAGATTCACGATTAAAAAATGAGATTACCAGAAATAGCAAACAACACGACCAATAAAGTAATGATTAATTGTCAAATTTTTGGGACGACCTATCCTTCTTCAGAATGAAATAAAACCTGCATAAGAAAGGAGAAAAACATCAATAAAACAAGATATAAATATATAAGACAATGGTTAAGTGAAGTTATTCGTCGGTTTATATCAGATTACAGAGCATATGGTATTTTAAGAGAACAAACTTGCATAATTTAGACTAAAAATACTTGTAATAATCATGTTATTGCAATTTAATCACATTTCTAAGATTGTCGTTATAGCTTGTTGCTAAAGTTGCATTGGTAATTGCATTCAATTTTTTCTTTATTCAAGCTTGTGAGATGATAGTGTGGTAAATGTATTGTTTTTATCCTTGTCGATCATGACTGTGATATTTTAAAGAGGGATCACGACTCTCTGAAAAGAATGAATTTGACAGTTACATTATATCATTTTAATCGAAAGATAAAATTACTTTAAAACAGTTACAATTAGTCCAAGCCGTACAAAGAGAAACGTTTCACATAAACCTCTAAACTTAAACTCTACGTATATAAACAACATCGGGAAGTTCATCCTCATAAGTACTTCAGATTCTTAATTATCATCTGAATAACTTTATTTTTATACGGCAATACAGGCAACTAAAGTGGTTGTACGTGTAGAGTATTGTTGAATACACTCTTTTACTTAGCTTGTTTTTTCTAATGGTATGCAATATCCTTAAAGGCTGTTCGACTTGATAAAAAAGAAGAAGAAGAGAAGACTAATTGTTTTCGTACAATTAGAGGTCTTTCCACCTTATCATTTTTTTTATGTTGTACCATTGTAACAGTTGTATGTTATGTTGCAAAGAGATATGAAAACTCATTAATACACAGATTTTCGAGTGACCTAGACCTTTGAACTTTATGTCATTTTGATTGGCCAAGGTAGACGCTTTTATCCCAAGAGATCCGATGTTTCAACAATATATGGCTCAAAAGCTGTGTTTTAGGTCACATGCCACTATTTTTACCCCGTGCTCATTGACTACGCAAGTATTTCCATTCTATAAATGTACGGTTTTTCCAAAAATTCCCAGCGGTGCTAAATGGGCGAATTTTGTTCTTTTTAGGGCATGGATGAAAATTATAAAGAAGAAGGTTTGAAAAAAATATTGGCTAAAAAAGTGAAAAAATTGATCTTTAAAGTCGCAATAGGAAGGGTGAAAAGAGGCCAATGTTTTAAAATATTCCGAAGTGAAAGTAGATTTTGCAGGGTAGGGGTTATTGTAATTGCCATACCTCAGCTCCCTCTCAATTGATTTTCCTGTACTTTGGATTTGTTGTTGGACTAATGATTGGCTGTTATTATTCTAAGTTTAAATAGATTTAAGCCGGTGGAAGTTCTTATATCAATTTTTTTTTATAAAGGAATGAAGGAAAAATAGTTGTGGTCTGTGTCCTTTAACAGAACTAAGAAATTTCAGGGGCAATAACTGAAATTTCAATCATTAAATGTTCTGGTAAATAAATATTCTACATGTGTTTCCGGTAAATCGCAACATAATGTCGTCCGGAATAAAAATGAGTGAGAGAATGAATGATATCGAAAGAAATCTCTCTTAATAGATGCAGAATATGTTCAAATATTGGAAATAAAAAGGTGTTATTTTTAGGTTTTTTTAATCCATTAAATATAACAAGTTTTTAAGCATTCAGCGTTGCAATTAAAACGTTTATTGATATTAAAAGCACTAAGAGGTGTTGTATCATTAACGGTTGTTACAGAGCAGAGCTTCCCTACCGGCACTCTCACCACAAACTTCTAGAGCAATGAGCAGTTATAACATGAGGATGTACGTCAAGTTGTCCAATTCCTGAAACGCAATTTTCGTTCCAGAGGAAGAAATGTGTAGAAGAAACCTTAAGAGGTTCAGAAGTATCCACGGATTTTAAAAAAGCTTTAGATAGTTAATAGTATCTTCTTTAAAACGGCTTTTCATGATGATAGAAGATTCCTGCAGTTGGATGTCCCACAGTTATCGAGCAAACACACTGCAAGGAATACACGCCGATGTATGACATCCCGGGAAGGATAAGACCTATGGTTAGCCAGACAGCGTTCTTATTGGCCGGGGATGGAAAGGTAAATCAGCAATCATATAGAAACTTGTAGGAGATGCATATTTGATTAGACCGCAGTTATGCCTGCAGCTGAGCTTACTATAGTATTTCATTTGAGTCGACTTGACTCATAGTATTAGTTTATGTAAATTGCTTAGAGCAATCAAAATGATAATTTGAAAATAAATCAGTAGTTATTCCTTTCCATTTGATCAGAATTGATCATGCCATACCTTGCAAAAATCAGACATCTCCCAAAGAACTTTCTCCATTATAGCTTTCCTGAAAAAATTGCACGTGAACAAGGGCATATTCTTCTTGAGTATCTTTCATCAAATGTTTAATAACATCCTATTTGCCGCTAATAAAGACACGATTATGTTCCCGCCACCTTCATTAATTACATTGTTAACACATAAGCTAACAAAAAGCCTTTCGCTTGTTTTCTTATTTTAGTTTGTGAACATTTTCATTATGTAAAATATTTTAATATTACCAACAAATGGTCATACATTTAAATGTTGAAGCAATTAAGAATTATAATTATATAATAAGGTGTAAATGTATTATGAGTGTATCTGTATCATATGGAAATTATTTGACCAATTAATTACGAATTTATCTGAATTCAGATATATTGGTAAACTTTCTATTCAAGAAAAAGTCGGAATGAAATACCAACATCGGGTGTCCCGCCAATCACTCGATTTATAAAAAAAAACGCAAATCATTAGGGATAGTTTTGACAGACCAATGTTCCCTGCCTTCGGGTGTCCATAGCGTTAGAAACGCTCAAAACTATTATGTTAGTGTTCCCACTAACATCAACATCAGTCTCAAGAAGGACGACATTTTGGAATCAGTTGCTTAGACATGCAATGGAAAAAGTGGGGTTTCTGAACTAAACAATTGTAGTCTAATTTTGTAGATTTTTAGATAATGGATATCTATAAGACGCAAAATGAGAGCATACATTCTACTCAACCTGTATATTTGAAACCTTCGAACGCAGGGTGCTCCTGTAACCTTACTGGATCTGTTACACGTCTGGAATATCTGTCAACCAACTTATTAACGAGGCCGAGTACAGAACGAGTACGCACGCTTTCGTGCAGCGTTTCATTTGTATTGTGACGTCATCTTTTTGCTTGGTTGACGCCATGGCGTGATAGTTTCAACTGCAGATATTCAGCGAAGTTTGATGAAAATAGCTCGTTTGATGCGTAAAATTAATGTTATATTGTGGAATAAACATAAATGTCTCGAAGTATAAGCTATATTTGGGCTCGGGTCGAAAACGTGAAGTGGTTTCAGCAAGCCTAGCCTTCTGTTGCGTTTTCTTAACCCGCCTAAGTATAGCTTAATTCATATATTTCAAAACAGTAACCATGTATTTTATATTAATGACCCTTAATATGTGATGTTATATATTCTTTTATTACTTAAATATGTCTGAATGTTTTAATTATACTATATAGATCATCTTTTCCGCCTTTGTCAAAAAAAAATAGCCATTCTTTGACAAATCTGGGAAATTTGGCATACAAAAATCAACTTTGATAAGACCCCTGGAACAAACCAGGAGGTAAACGGGTTTTTTTATTTGACCATTTGATGTCTTTTAGCAATAACTTAAACACGTAGAGCAGGGAAAGGAATCCCTAGGGCAGAAGTTTAAAAAAAATGTAAAATTGATACATTTCAAGCAAAATCCCATAGGGTCCTATGTTAAAGATTAACAAACTTTGACATGACCCCCTAAACAAACGGTGTGGTAAATGTCTTATTTTTTAATCTTAAAATAATAATTATATCAGCAGAAATTCATGTAAAAAATTTCGTCCAAAAATCTAGGGCAGAACAAATTAGACCCGGCCTCGTTAAATTCAACGATAGCAATTTTTTTCACGTAAAAAATGTATGGAAAGTTTGAAATTTTTCTGAGTTACACAAAATTAATTAAAAGTGAAAAAGTATTTTTGACCACTAATTAATTAACTTCTAGTACCATATTTATTTCTAAAAGTGGATGAGGAAAAAAGAAAAACTTTTTTCAAGAGAAAAATAAAATCCAAACTGACGTTGGTTTATATTATGTTGATATCTCTGTTCAAGCGGAGAACCTGACAATAAAAGAACAGGAGGGATCAAACTTGATTGGCTCTGATTAAGGTTTTCAGTAAAGGTAATGCTTTTTATCCTTCATTTTATATTTAGAAATGCAGGTAAACTAAATAACTGAAATAATTTATCAATTGAACTGGTACAAAATTTGAAACAGAATTATACTTTACAGAATGCGGAAAAAATATTTTTTTTATATTATGACTGATATGTTTTAATCCTACTTACGAAAGGTGGGCATTTCACAGGATGAAGCTCTGCTATTCAGTCAACTGAATGATTACTGAATGGTCTGAAAGGTGACTGAATGGCACAGATATGCCGTTCAGTCACATTTCAGTTACCTTTCAGTGACCTTTCAATTGACGGAATGGCAGAGATTCATCCTCTGTTTGATAGCGTCGACTGATTTGGACACGGTAGCCAAATGTTCCAGTCAAGTCTATTGCTTTGTGGTAACATTGGAACACTCGGAAAGTTACTTTAGCCTACTTGTGCACTCTCTCAACCCAAGGGTTAAAACGGGTACCTAGCACATGATACGATCTGGTTATGCGAAAGTAAAGCATTAGCGCCGTAGTTTGGCAGTACTGCTTGTATGCTCCCCAGGGAGATGAGAGTGCTTTGAACTGTACTGGTCTCGCCAGAGGGTAAGATTTAGAAGTCGTGCGAGGCACTGTCGTGGCGTGATCAAATCTGTCATACAGCCCTCTTAACTTAATTGGATTTGACCACGCCCGACAAAAGTTATCCCCTCATAATAATCAATGATTCCTCAAATAAAACAAATACTAATGATTCGTGTAAGTTAAAAATATTGATTAATTAAGGATGCTTACTAGTGGTAATAAAAATAAAAATAAGTTTTGGTGTATAGAAACACCATTGAACCGTTCCTATTTTTATCGCGTCGTCAGGATCTTTTATAGCGTGATTTGCACCTACATGTACATACATATGTGTTTTCCCTCAATTATATTTCATTAAAATCTTCGACAAAATCCATTTTAAATCAATTTTTGGTAAGAGAAATAGTAATGGGGCATATATAGGAATATATTCGAAAACTTGGTCCCTGAAGCGTTGAAGCGAGAGGATGTGTCAAAAACGTTTGGACCGGATAAGACATTTAATAAGGCAAAGGTTATCACATGGATATACAAATGTGTAGTATACACCACACGTATGAGATATATATATATATATATATATATATATATATATATATATATATATATATATATATATATATATATATATATATATATATATATATATATTTATATATATATAAATATTTATATATATATAAACCATGTACCTTATCAATACTTTGTATTGCGCAGACGTACCCATATATGCAGAGATTACCTCGAGCTCGTATAACCTAAGCCGAGCTGTATCGAGAGTAGTAGTAAAATGTTTCAAAGCTGTATTCTTAAACTTTTTTGTGAACGCCATTTTTTCAGATCGTGGAGCATCTTAATTGATATTATCATTGATCTTCAACATTTAATTCATTTTGAATTAATATTTATACAAAATCAATTGTAGTTTACATAGAAACCAGACAAATGTGTAAATGCGAAGTTGACTTTACACATTCATCTAATCAACAGAAAAATTAGACAAACCAAAAAACACAATAAAATCTTTTTGTCCCCCCCCCCCCAAAAAAAAAAAATAATTAAAAATTTAAAAAACAACCACCCCCCCCCCCTCCAAATAACAAAGACCCTCCCTCTTAAAAAAAAGATAAAAGCTGTTCGTTTTTTCTTTCAGGATATTGTACTATACATAGGAACTGTGTGCTTAGTAAAGTATGTTAACACCAACTATGAGTACAGAATCATTTGTTAAAGATGAAAACAATGGGTTGATCTACAGAGAATATAAATCGTCTGGATGTTCACGTTAAGGTGATTAGTTTAAAATTTAGAAATTTGGACCAATTATTCTGTTATTACAATGTACTCTTATTAAATTATGTAATGTTTATACATTATAATTTTTTCCAGTGTTTTCCTTTTATTGGGATTATATTTCCGCCTGGTTTTACTCTTATTTAACGTTTAAACGTTTATCTGTTTTTCAGTGAGTCCCTCTTATTGGAAATACCTATTTACATCTGGCGCTATCTTAAACTGGATACAGATCCTTCTTATAACTATCATGTCCGTTTTTATACTTTTGATTTACTGCAAACGGAGGTGACATACATGTAATTTATATTAAAAATATACACATACATCAAATATTTACTTATGGGAAAATATCAAAAATATCGTTTATGTTTCAAATGTTTAATGATATGAAACCTGTATAAATAGTTTAAGTCTGTTGATTTAAACGAAATTCATTTCAGGACGTCAGAAAATAACTCAGCCGAAATAAGGATAAAAGATAAAGATGAGCGACTTGTACTTTATTTTCTTCCGAAAAACGAGAGGAAAAAGAATCAGATTGAGATCCATCAAGCTAATTGTATGTGCTCCGCACGGAGAAGTGTTTATCCTCTCTACACGCCATTACAGACTCAAAACGAAGTTCAAACTGTTAACCAAACAAATGAAAACCATGTATATTTGGACATTGTTTGATTGTGTCGTAGCTTTAAATTTGTTTGAAACGTGCTAGTTCTTTTTTTAAATTTGAATTTTCTCTTTAAACAACAATATTTTGCGCATAACAGAAAAGTTTCGGTATTTTAAAGGAAATAGTTGTCTGAGAGTAATCACATACAAACTCATCAATAGATTAATTATTCTGCTTTTAATAATTTGTTGTAATATGAAATTTTCATATAATGTTGATAAATGAGTTATTATTTCCTTTTAAAAAAAACCAGTTGAAGGTAATGTGATGTTAATTAGATAAAAAAAAAGTCGACGTAATTTGTTTTTGAATGTATTCTAGAAATGTCTGTATTATCTGACCCAGTAGGGGAATTTTATTCTAAGTTTAAAGGTTAAGGCTGAATAAATCTGTTTCATTTTAACTTCAAATGATGCAATGTTGTTTTTCTACAAAGAAATATTTTTAGAACGTTTCCTTTTCTTATAAGATGTTTAAGAAGTTTTTTTTCTCTTAGACCAGGTTTATAAGTACAAGTAAAAATAATATTGCAGTTTGTTAGTACTGATTAAAAGTAAATTTACACGGATATTTTTTTCCTGACTGCTCATGCTCGTTCTGGAATTAAACGTGAAATTTCATTGAAATGTCATTTTATTTCCTAACTTCTGGTAGGAAAAAAGAAAATAATGTTTGAAAAATTATTTCAAAAAATTAAAAATGTAATAATCTAATTAATTAGAATACGAAGTCCTATCCCAACAACGGTATGATTGTGAGGTCATTCAAGAGGATATTACAACTCCTAGGCATGAATTCGAGTAAAAAGGACGTAAATTAATAGGAACTGTAAGTAATAAGACGTTAAGTTTTAGGAACTGAAAGTAAAAGGAATTAAAATTGATCGAATTTTAAATTTAATTAGAGCTTAAAGAATTTAATTGTCCCTTTTATTTTTTAAAATGGTTAAATTGCTGAAATATTTTTTTTAAAATGGTTCAGTTGCTAAAATCAGATATCATTTGATAGAAGAAAAAAATCATTTTCATGTGTTTTATACGTTCGTGGTAAATTTGGTTAAGTTGAAATCAAGGATTTGTTAGTTTTCTAAATTATTTGTTAAAAGTTGAATATATATCTATTTAAGCATAAAGTTTATTGTAATTTTGTGAATTTATTGAGTGGTAATGTGGAAATCATTCAAATAACAGGAATTCCTATAGCCTGAATAAATAGATGGTCACTCGTTGAATAGCTGGTGACAAATCAACATTTGGTGACTGCATCACATTTAGATCAGCTAATTAGTTGTTTTTTGCATTTTATGACAGATTTCAAAATAAAACAAACAAAACATGGAAGTGAATTATTTTAAACCAGACTGCCCACACAACTTGTTGACCTAATTAGATTGGTTTTGTAATTTGATTTTGTCAGTAAGTTTTTAACATGAAGTTTACCTTATTAGTTTTGAAATAAATGATTTCCAAATACAATCGAGTAATATTTAGAAAATTACAATTAAATGAATACAATGCTTTGTAACTACAAATTTGAGTGCCTTTGGCGCAACAACAGCGGAAGGCTAAACTTAATAGTGCGAAAACTTTTTTCCATAATATTCATTTTTTTATGCTTAAGAATTACTTCAGTTTTTTTTCTAATTCTGAAAGTGTGCGTTTACGTATAAATTGCTAATACTAGTTTGATATAACATTCTTAATCATAACAAATCACCCATTGGCCACAGCATTTGCATAAAAACAGTGTCCAAAATAAATATATTGCTTAAAGACCGAGAAAAGAAGCACTGCCTTCAAATTTACCTGGTCAATGTACCCCTGTCAATCAACTAAATTGAAGCCCTATAATGGATGTTTGAAAATGATTGACATTCGTATACTCTGCTTGTGTATACCGTGTCTAGCACTCGCGACGATCGTTCAATTAACGTTTGTCTTTTGATACATACTGTAAACATAAATCAGTTCAGTTCGATTCGCCATGTTTATCAGCACTATGAACAAAAGAAACAACTTTTGGCAGAAATTAAATTTTCTACTCTTGAATATTTAATAATATGAATTAAAAATTTACTCGTACTTGGTTTATTTATCACACCAAACGCGTTCTTTTTTAAATAAAGATGTTTGTGAATAATTGAGATTAGATTATAAAATAAAATGAAATATTGCGTCCAAGATTTATATCGTTATCACATTTCTTTCAGAAATTTCACGAGCCGAAACCGGAAGAGAAACAAGTACAGACAACTCTGGTACATGCGCAGCTGGTACATGTAGAATTATTGTACATTTAAACAGCTGATCTGAGATGTTATACCAGCGTATGTTGCATAAATGTTGCGTTAGTATTTGAGTATGGTGGGATGGTCGTATAATGCATAAAACATCGCAATAAATTCTAAGTAAGGCCATCATTAAAAATATCTATGTTTCCCCTAACCCAACTCTAAATTTTAAAGTTGGATAGGTAGGTACATGTAGGTAAATATTTTTTTTATGCCAGGGCAAAATATAAAATACATTATACATGTAAAATAAATCAATGCTTCAATTGATTACAAAACTAAACAAGTATGACCAGCTGTAAACCAAACTGATGGAATGTAAAACAAATTTAATGTAGAATTCACAATTTGATATTGTTCATCTTAAAACATGTTTGATTCAATGACAGCATGTGCATGAATACATTAATTCATTATCATTGGTATATTGAGGTACATGTAAGCCTAAATTTAAATAAAATTTTAATGATCATAATGTACCTACTTTAAAGTATCAATTAGATTTTTTTTTTTAATTTGGTTTATAAAATGTCTAAAAGTACATTAAAACAATAATATGATAAACTTAACGTAGTGTAATAAATGTAAATATTTGTGAAGTCATTTTAATTGATTCTACAGAACATGCTTTGTTATATAAATCGTGTGATTTGTATTGTGTTTCTTATGTGGCTCCTTATACTAAATAAAAAAAACTAAAGGCAAAAAGGGAGGATATGGTTTTTAAATTATTAACATTACAGTTGTATAAAGCTTTGCTGGTACACTTATATTTAAATTTTCTTACAATTATTATATTTTTTGCAAGAAAAATACATTCAAATACTTTAAATTATTGAAATAAAATTATTCGAGACATTCATGCCTTTTAAAATATTTAGCCATGCTTATAATATGTATATCAAGTGAACGTACCTAATGAAATCGGGATGTAACCTATCACCATAAATCATGCGATCTTCTTTCATCGTTCATATATAATTGTTGGTTTTGTGTACTAAAAACAGAAAAAGAAGGGATTCTTATCAATAAATGGGGGGGGGGGGGTTTAAAACTTGACTTTAATTTCTGATTTTCGTTTTGAATTTTAAGTATTTCCTTTTCATAAGCATCATATATAGATGTGCATTATATAATCTAGGAAAATGTACAAAATATAAACAACATTATTGGAAATTTCTGATATATTCCTGCAATTAAATAAAAAAGTACTAATTAACATTTATCTTAATAGATAGGTATCACTACATATATTATGTAACAACAAATAAAAAATGAGTTAAAACACACTATTTGACTTTGACATGTCCACGATTTTCGTCGATTTTTGACATTCTATACCAAATTATGCAGAAGAAATTTCAAGCCCAAACCAGGATTGGGGTTCGTTCTTGTACATGTAGCACTTACTTGTGATAAAGGCAGCAACAGTTTTATATGTACACATGTTGTAAATATGCGATTGCAGTAGCTTGAAAGGGTACAAATCCCGTTGTTAGGCCCCATGTCATTATACAGCGTATATATATGTGCGATTTTTTTCCACAGACAGAAAGACGGACAAAATACCAAAAACACCACGAAGAGAACAGAACATCCTTCCAATCCTTGATCGTTGTGGGAGGGGCATGACATTATTAATTCTAAGATTTTATCTCCTGTCACAGGAAATAAGTAAGCTATAGTGCAATGATGTAAGATGACTTTTATACACTGCATTACCGTTAAAAGGGTAACGTCACGATATTAACTGAAACTTTTTAAACTGTATTTCCTCTATTTATAATAAACAAAGCTTTAAGAGTTTTTCCTTATAGGTAGCTAAACAAATTTCAATCTCAGTTATCGAGTGAAAAGCAACACGTGGATACTGAGTTTACAAAACTATGATATAGCAAGAAGGCTCTTACCGGTTTTTGTTTTGTTTAACGAGTGTTATTTGGTTTGGTTTTCACATTTTAATTTCCAGATTTCTAGACTATTTCATATAGTATAAGTCTCTAATATCTAAAGATATGTAAACGAAGAAGATGAAGAAGAAGGAGAAGAAACTAGTGTTTACGAGCTTTGCATATTGGTGAGAGCTTTGTTGAAGTCATTTTCTCTCCGTTTTATTTAGTTTTGTACACATAAAAATAGTTGCAAGCTTTAAGCTCTTATCTCATCTCATTTAATCTTTAAAATAGTATTTATATTCAACAATCTGTAGTAAACAAAAACATGGCAGGCATTTGTATACTAAAGAATTGGAAGCTCTCCGTACCTCGCTTCAAACTTGACATCTGACATTCGAATTCCGGATTATCATTTTAAAGTACCGTGCTTTAGTATTAAAACAAATTTATAAAAATAGAAAACTTAGCCCAGATCGTGAAAATTAAGTCAATCACCAAATTCGGATTTTGTTTTGTTTAGACAGCAACATCTACTCAAGAAGATGTTGTCTTTTAAAATAGACATTATGACTTAATCGTTTAAACTCATGTACTGTTATGTTTAAGCCATTTAAATTTGATTGTTCGTGGATCTAGAAGGGGATTTAAAGGGATCAGAGGTTCCGACCCTCCTCCTGTAGAATTCATTTCTTTTTTAATTTACATTATAAAATTACCAAAAATATGCGCCTCAGACCCCCCTCTCCCTGGAAAACTCACATAACTGTCGGTCCCCCCCCCCCCCCCCCGGGGAAAAAAAATTCTGGATTCGTGCATGTTGATATGTTGATGATGAAGATGAATATAAATACTTCTTTGTAATAAACAGGGTTTGAAGCAGCACGTTCAGAATTGACAAGAAAAGTCAGGTTAGTTATTGATGGATTGTATTTGCTGAATTCTATAATAACTCTATAATAATTCGATTTTCTTTGTGTTTATCAGTTTTGTCCTATCTCTCACCATAGCGCTCTTTCTCATTCATAGCTCGATGAATGAGAAGATTTTGTACTATTTTCTGCACAGACGCAATACTAACTCATTGGCTGTGCATCACTACTTAAACGATTTTTAGTTGTATATATACAATACAAAAAAAGAAATACATGTATGAATGGTGCAGAAGATTAACATTAGCTATAGTAGTATATTTTAAATTTTGTATTTTAAACCCCTCAAATTTTAATTTTAACAATCATTCATGATGTGATTTTATACAATTTTATTTATTGGATACAATTAATTAATATCTATTCTTAAATTCTTTAATTAGATACAAATTTAATCAATATAATGAAGAAAAATCAAGAACTATAACTCCAAATGACAAAGAAGGGTAACTCTAAATATTTTTCTGTCAAAGTGTCAGGAAATGAAATATACATAAACGTCTGCAAGAATAATTAATCGTTTTCTCGATGGCATCGGATGAGCACAGAGATACCAAAGTAAGACTAGAAATGGAAGAAAATGGTGAAAATTTTAGATTTTCTGCAAGAAATTGATGAGGATTTTTTGATTGATGAAATGGTTGATCCTTTTTCCACAATCAATGATGCTGGTGCGTCCGAAAATTCAGAAAAATTGATTGCTGAAATGAAAAGAACTCTAGAAAACGCAAATTCTGAGAACACATCGATGAAAAGGTTTATAACAGTTTCCGAGGACGAGATTAAAAAGTTTCGGGACAGCCAGCAAACGGAATCCACAAAACGCAACACAAAATGGGGTATTAAAATCATACAAGGTAATCATTTTTCTTTTAAAACATAAAAATATCTCCTAAAGTTAAAATTTGGTGAAATTTATAATTTAATTGAACATATCACAGCAGTATCTGTTTGAACTTTGTTATATTACCAAAAATGCGAAAAGGTGGCCAATGCGAATGAATGGAGGGGGGGGGGGGGTCAACTATGGAAGCTTGAAAACAACCCTAAATTTTGAAACCCCTTAATTAGCGTATTTTTTCTACATATGAAACATATTAATATTTTAAGATTAAAAATATACATACAATGTATAAATGTTGTTTTTTTTAGAATGGAGTACAGAAACGTTTGGCTTTGAAATCGATTTTGTCACTATTGAAGCAGCCGATCTCAACTCCAAATTATCCAAATTTTATGCTGAAGCCCGACCAAAAATTACATCAGAAAATACTCAGTCTGAATATCACAAAAATACCATGAAAAACATCCGAGAAGCCATAAACAGACACCTTTCAGACCTGGAAAGAGACAAACATCGTAAAAGATAAAGAATTTAAAAGTGCAAATGATACTCTGGATGGAAAATTGAAACATAATGTGAAATGTGGAATTTCTAAGCCTACAAAGCACAAGGAAGTCATTACTCCTGAAGATCTGATGAGAATCCGCGAGTACCTTTACTCCGTCGACAACCCAGTAATCTTGAGATACCGTGTCTGGTACGATATAGCAAATACATTTCGTAACCCGCGGCCTAGAGTTTCATGAACAGCTGAAACAAACTTCATTTGAATTTATTACCGATGAAAATGAACATGAATATGTCGTCCTGTCCCATGAAACAAAACAAAAAACCATTCAAGGAGGGTTAACAAACGAAGAAGCAAACAACGATAAAAGAATGAAAGTGTAAACAACGGTACACAGCACACTGCCTCCGAGCAACTAGCATTCAGGCGCTTAGTGATGCAGGAATAGAACTTCGTCACATATTGTTTATGAGTGGACACAGAAACGAAGGTTCTATCCGCAGTTATGCGAGAAAATGCTCGGGAAACCAGAAACTCGCAACAAGCAAGACTCTCTCCAGCTTGGCATCAGCGAGCGATGGCGGTGCGGGGCCCAGCTATCCCGACGACCAGGGCAGTGAGGGTGCATACCTGTTTCAACAATCGCTGTTCAAAAAACAAACCTCAAATGTATCAGCAAAATCTTTTATAAACAATTCTGTTTTTCAAAATTGGTCAATCAATGTAAATGTAAAGCCAGATCAAGAGTAATACACAATAAACAACTCCTCGAGTAAATCACTCCGGGTGTTAATTTCATGACCTTGTTTGTTTCTTGTTAACTCTTGCTTTTTACAAATAAATTTCGCTTAAATATACAACATTTGTGTTTGAAATTGAATTATAAGCATTGACAGTATAATTTTTTTTTGCTCATCGACAAATGAATCTAAAAACCGCACCGCAAACTTTTTTATGAAAGCCTTGGCTTTCATAAAGTTTGCGATGCGGTTTTTAGATTCATTTGTCGATGAACAAAAAAATTTATACAGTCATTCCTATAATGAATAAAATTTAACTCACGAAATTGACGTGTGCCTATATTACCGGACATATATTAACAAAGTGCCAGTATCATCCCTAAAAAAACATCAATTTAAAACAACGGAGTTCATCTGTTATATATTGAGTTATACTTAACATACGCCAAAGGAACTTAAAATAGATGGCAGTGAGAATGAGATTAGACACCCCATTCTCCACTGCTGGCTCTAAAAACAGATTTTGTAGCCCTATTTAAGACAGATTTAGTAGCGCCATTACGGGTCGTACCTACAAACTATAGGGCAACACGTCTTGTCGAACAGACAACTGCATCTATCTTTTCAGATGCAAGGTTTGCTAAAGCCCCTTTTACAATTGGCACACGAGCAGAAGCGACCAAATATTCGTGCGACCGAATATGAATCGTTAATTGTTGCAATAATTGCATATGAAAAACGTATTCGTACGAATTTCGCATGATCTAAGCGAGTGTTGTGCAATGTAAACGCATTGAATCTTGCGATATATCTTGCGTCTGTATGCGACTGTTGTACAATAAAAGCAACTGTTGAAAGATAATACGATAAGAGCACACGAGAGACTAGGTGATCGGACGATTGAACGTGCGCCAATGCGATTGGACGTGCGACCATGCGTTCCATGGTACGAATGATCGTGCGAGTCAGAGGGGGCATATACACCGCCCATATTCAGTAGAAATAGTTAAAAGCGAGAAACGATGCCGCCCAAGAAGATACAGGTGTGCAGCAGCATTTATTATTATACCTCAATATGATTATTCTATTATATCTGATTTGTCTAGAAAGTCACGTGACAGGGCGATGTCATAGGAATGAAAAAGCCGATATGAACATACGATGTAGACAAATATGATTAAATCAAAAATATTTAATCATTATGATTCTCTTTATATATCAGAGCCAACTTAACTATCTATGATTTATGAAAGAAAAGTGAGACAGTTACATGGGAAATCAAACAATAACGAGGTTAATGTTGCGATTGTTGAAAAGTCAAACATTATTAGAAATTAACGTATTTTGTGTAATCATACATGTATACATATGTTGCTTACCATAATAAAACGTTTATTGCATTAATGTTCAGGGAATATGAAGATTTATTCCCCAGAAAAAGAAATCTCTCGGACAAAGACCTTTGGAAAACATGATTTTTCTTGAGGGAATAAATCTTCATACATGTATTTCCCTCACCATCATGCTATAAATGTATATTGTAAATTTTGTTCTGAAACAGAGATACTTATACAGGGTATATATACTAGTAGCAAAGCATGGCATATTGAGGCTGATAAGTCGTGCAATGATTGTAAAACGTTGCAAGATTACATGAGACACCTTAAGCAACAGTCTCACGGTCGCAAAACAGACGCATAAACACCAGCGATTTATCTTACGATCTTTATAAATCGTGTTTCACTCTTGCGAGTACACAAAACGTTGTAAAACGTTCGTACTAATGTTCGTGCGTTGCACTGCGATAATTTGGATCGCGTTCGGTTGCGTCTGAATAGTGTGCATGTCAACTATTCAGAGGAGACTTGAACCGACCAGTAAAACGTATGCAACGAATGCGAGAGCTCGTGCAACGGAAGCGAGGGCTCGTGCAACGTATGCAAGAGCTCGTGCGAAGCTCAAAAATTTCGATCACAAAGTGGTGTAAAGTGGCCGTGTGCCAATTGTGAAATGGGGCTTAAAGTAATACGTTGGAGAAACAGAATCAACAACTACCGTCCTATCATAAAGATAAAAACTTAAGGAACCCGTAGGGGAACATTTCCATCTCTGGTCACGAATGGAAAGACATGACAGTAGTGGTTATTGCCCATATCTGCATTGGACGGATGCGGAGAGGAAAAACAAGAAATAGTTCTTCATGCACATACTCAAATCCTTCAGACCTAGACTAAAACTAGTTCTAAAACACAGCTTTAAAAATTTTAAAATTTGCAAATAAGAGTACATATTTTATTTGAAAAGTTAAAATTATGTGTAATCAAAAAAGTTATTCAAACAGTTTCTAAATATACTGTCAAGATTATCAGGAAAATTCCTTTTTTAGGAATTATTTTCCTTTGAGATTATACAATGAATTTAGTGAATAATAGTCCATAATTGAAGCCGGGTTGGTATCATGTTACTTTGGATTTCCCCAACATGAACCTTTTTGTTTTACGTTGAAGAGTTTTTCCTCTTTGGTTTATGCTGTATTCATAATCGCGCACACCAGACAGGCTTTGCCAGTCATTATTCATAATTGATATTAAATTTTCCTACGCATTGTTTACAATTTGTTCACTCATATAAACACTTGAAATGTGTATGTAAACAAGAACAAAAATGCATCAGTGAAAAAACGGCATTGTGGCATATTATGATTCATACTAGCAACACGCGCATGTGACAACATTATAACAGCTGATAAAGCGAAAGTAGACATACGGGTTTTTCGGAATTTATGTTTACATTAAAATATTATTCCCTGAATTTAACCTTCATGATAAAATATTATGAATCTGTGTATTGAATTAATTTCATTGTGTATAACGAATTTTCATTAAAAATTAAACCAACAAACACTCGTATTTTTATCAATTGTATGAATATCAGCTGAGATTCTATCATATCAACGACATTTTGTTTACTTATTTAACTATTTCAGAATCTTTATTTTATAAATCATAAGTCTATACTTAGACCTCAGATCTTTCAACAAAATACTTACATAGTGGGGTTGTATATTATTTCTTCTTTCTTCTTTAATATTTTGTTGCAGAAGTTAGTTCGAATCCCGATATCAATTGTAAAAAACCGATAAAATCGTCAAACTTTTTAAATCTTATTCTTATGAAATAGAGACACAGCGCACGTTTGTATATTTTTAATATTTGCACAATGAAAGTATGCATCAAACGCTTTCTGTTTACAAATTTTCATGGATAGGCAAAGATGCTCATAGTTTATTTTACTCACATATATATATAAAACACCGGTAAAATGACAAAATATGGAAAGCATCGGACATTTGACGTTCAGAATAAAAGTACTTGATTCGATAGAGTAAATCCTTGCATAACAAATTAAAAGGTGCATACACTATTGATTATATTTCAACAAAAACATTATGAGTCCTTTTCAGTTAATTTCACTGAAATGCAGGGGTCAATAATAGCCCTTACCCTACTTGTTCTTTTGTAGATAAAAAGTTCTTGTTGTGCGGGGAAGTTGTACTCAGTATATCATATTTACTGCATAAAGTCAAATAACTCCCTAAAAAGAAAACAAATCTGCATTTTTGTAGACTCTAGGAAAGTGTTCTCTCAAATTAATCCGCATGTAATTGAATTTCGTTAAACGATGGAACTTTTAATTGCATAAACGATATAGTTACACATACCAACAACTTTTAATAAAGCAAAGCTAGCATTTGATCCATTTATTATCATTATGACCAGGTTCTCTGCTTGAATTGGGATATCTACTCCGTATAAACCAACGTCAACATTTTGATGTTCTTGGAAATTCAAATAACAATGATCATTATGTCATTTTCTGTTTGGACATAACTTACATTTTTTCAATTCATTTTAATCATCAATAAGCATTGTATGAAATTTATATATCTATAATTCTATCGAATTTTGGATCAATTTCTTGAGATAAAATGATTCGGAAGATGTTTTAACGAAACAAGAAACTGTATCATACCAAATATGTTGCTCTCATTGGATTGAATCAGCACAGTAACATATGCTGTTTGTAAAATCTTTATACGAGCAACAGAACCACTGATACTACACGAACAACTGGCGTGGGAAGTTTTTAGATACAAGTGGCCATACTGACTTTTGATCTCGCTAGTCGTCAAACACATGTCTATTATTAAAGAATCTACAAAAATAGAATAAATTTATTTTAATCTCCTTACCAAATATATCAACATGTGCATAACATTTTTTTAATGTAAGATATGTTGTTCATAGAAATGTATACCTTGGATACATTCATGGTAAATGCTTTGTCGAAATGACGCTTTTTCTGACTCAGGTAGTCTTAAGGCACTGCATGACCTCTTAACGGAGGATTCAGCTTTTAGAAAATAATCTTTGTTTAAAAAACATTCAGTTCGTCCATTGCATGCATTCACAGCTGATTCAAAAACGTCGTTGTTCTTGAGATTCATGGTGTTGTTTATGGGTAGTTCGCCACCACAGTATACAGCATCACTAGCGCTACACCCGAGGGCAGGATACTGAAGTCTGTTGAAACCATCCTCAGTCACGTGCTTTGTGATATAAATAGTGTGATTGATAAGACAACGGATGTGGTAGTTACTCCAATCAGACGTTTTCTTGCATGGAGAATTGCTTAATAAACCTAAGATGTAAAAAAAGACGATGTTTAGTTTGTTATGCGACTTATTATACTGAATAAAAAAAAACTAAAGGCAAGACGTAAAGATAGGTGTTTTAAATTGCTTACTTTACAGTTGTATACATTTTTGAAACTATATAATTTGTCGTTTGGTACACTGACATTACAATTATGTTACAATAATTATCTACAAGAAGTATCTCTAGCCATTGATCATTGAAATTAAACTATTTAAGTCATTCCAGCCTTTTAAAATATTTAATCATGCTTATATTAAGTATATTACGCTTACCCATTGAAATTGAGATGTAACCTACTACCATAAAGCAAATGATCAAACTTCTTTCATCGTTCATAATTGTTGGGTTTTTTTGTACTAAAGACAGAAAGAAGAATTCATTTTTATTAATTAATCAGAGGGAAAAACTTCGTTAAACTTTAATTTTAAGATTTCCGTTTTGAATTTTTTAAAGTGTTTCCTTTTGATAAACATCATATATACAGGCATATTATGTAATATAGTTTAAATAAACGAACTTTAAAATGTTACAAAATAGACACAATCGGCTATAAACAGTGCGACATTTAAGTCCGGACATGACAAAGTCCGGGCTTTTAGCTACCATTTCCATTGGACATAGCTTACTTTTGTTTATATATCTTGGTGGGACATTTTCCTTTGATCCTATCATGTCAGCATGAATGTACACATTGCTCTAGTTTTCTTGTAATTGTCTCTCAAATATCAAAATCCCATGGGATTTTGGTGGGATTTTTCATCCCATCTCAAACCCCACTAAAATCCCATGGGAGAAAAAAATCTTTGTGGGATATAAACTCCCGTGGGATTTTTTCACCCATCATTGGTGTTTATAGGATAAATAATCCTCTAAAAGGCTTTTATAGGATTTAAAATCCTATGAATCACCATGTTGGGATATTTTATCCCAGAGGATAAAAAGTCCTCTAAATATATCATCTTGATTGATTGTATGTTGGGGTTAACTAAACACTTATGATTCAATTGTCTGATCATATAGTCTAGTAAAAGCAATATTCAAACAACCAATGTATTAATTTATTAGATAATGTCATTATATCCATCTAATGAATTACACGTGCTAAATTATATGTACCATCAATAACATATTCTTCTTGAAATGACTTAATAGAGCTTATAACAATAAGATCTAACAAATTCTGAGAAAATAAATACCAAGAATTACCAATTCTATTGAATATTAATAAAAGTATTTCTGTTTATGTAAACCCACAAACTCTTATGATTCAATTGTCTGATCATATAGTCTAGTAAAAGCAATATTCAAACAACCAATGTATTAATTTATTAGATAATGTCATTATATCCATCTAATGAATTACACGTGCTAAATTATATGTACTATCAATAACATATTCTTCTTGAAATGACTTAATAGAGCTTATAACAATAAGATTTAACAAATTTTGAGAAAATAAATACCAAAAATTACCAATTCTATTGAATATTAATGAAAATATATCTGTTTATGTAAACCCATAAACTCTTACTATTCACTGCTGCAAGGAGACTCATTTTTGTTTAAAATTTTGATTGATTGATATGATTTGATTTGATACTGTACATCAGGTGAACCGGCATGACCCAAGGAACAAGAAAATATATGATTAATGGGGGTCAGGAAAACCCCCAGGGCCCATAACCTACATACCATTTGATGCCCCTTAACGCAAATGACAAGAATATAAGTAGTCTGGGGTTGGGGATCTCATAGGAATTTAATGAGATATTTAAATTAGGGCACTTCCTGTGTCAGGGGTAGACGGAACCACCCCCATATGGCCATAACCTATATACCATATGATGCCCCATTACACAAGGAACAAGAATATTTATGGTTTAAGGGTGAGGAGTCACGGTTTTTCAAATATTAAGTAATTTCCCATTAACCTGGGGGTTGGGGAATATATATAGTCCCCAGAGATCATATCTATAATGTACCATGTATTGACCATAATTAACACTCAATATATTTAGCATTTGAAAAATCCATGTCAATATCTTTAACGGTTTTCAAGTTATAACCATTTACAATATAGTGTATAATTTTTCCCTAAGGATTCAATGTTAGACCCCACCCCTATTTGACCCCCCAAAACTATGGTTGCCCAACCCCAATTTAAAAACAATAAATTCAAAATTTAAAACAGGGTATGCAGGCCTATCATATCCTTGAGTTGTGTACAACTCTGTTCAACCATCTCTGAGAAACGCGATGGACAAGTTCAAAGGCAAGAAAGAAGAAAAAGAAGAAACCGCTTTCAAAAACAATGTCTCCAAACTTCTTTTGGGAGACTTAATTACAAAAGGTACAATGTAAACAATTATTTTTATATGCATACAGAAGGAGAGTTTATAAATACTCCCTCTTCGGTTACATGTGTAGAATGGCCACCACTTGAGTAAAATTTGGCCTACCCAGAAAGTTGGAATTTCCTATCCTGATGACAATTTATAGGCTTAAGTTAATTACTGAGATAAGCGATAAAAACAGTTTTTATCAATTTAATCATTAAATTTATAAATCTGCAGTGAAGTTGCTCTCTGGTTTTATGAAATAACATTTAGAAACCTGACTAATTATAAATACCCATTTTTTTTTTATAAGAATATGTCTCTTTCAAATGTAGTAATTACATGTAAACAAATGTAGTTATCATAGTATCAACCTTAAAAACCCAAGTGTATGTATCCTGTGCAAAAGTAATACATGTATTTAAGATGTTTTTACATTAGTTAAAAAATCATCTCTCTTCTTTTATTACGCATATACATGTATGATATGTAAAGGTACACTTGACCTTCAAATAACATCTAGCTACTATATTTATGGTACTTCTATTGAATCGAACAAGAATCAACATATTTTTACCCTTTTATTGTATATATGCGTCAAAAATGTAGAAATACATGTAAAAATTGAACATTTTTCATGAAATTCTTATCCATCTCCAGCTACCCTGGTGTGTTTGAATTTTATTTAAATTAAAGGTAGGCATATCATACTTGCAGGTCCTACTGTTTTAGCATGCATATGGTTTATCAAAAGCAGACTAGAAACCAGCTAGAATAGATAAGATATTCACTAAATATGATTGTTAAACTTCCATTTTCATGGGAAAAAAAAAACACATGCAGGATGGCATGTCTAGTTGTGAATAAAAATGCTACAAATCATCCAATTTACCAAATAAAGAGCAATTTCTGAGCATCAGTGATGATTATTTCAAATATGTGTAAGAAATGACCCTAGAAAATTGCCACAAATTTCATAATATTAGGTAAAATATTTCAAACTATAAATGCTTTTTATGACAATCAAAATACGGGGAGTGTAATACATGTAAGAGTATTTCTAAGTGATTTGATGCTTTTATCATGGTAATATTATGTAGATGTATGTAGTACTGAATAAGGTTTCTTATTCAAGGAGGTTGAACAACAATTGATGTCTAAAAGATTAAGTTAATATGTTTTACTAAAGGAGAGCCACATGAATCTGTGTTAAATAGAGGAGTGGGGAAATGGTAGGTTCACTTAAATGGCTATTTTTTTCTTAGACCTCAATGGAATTGGCAATATGATGCATATTTTTTCTCAGAATTGCATAAGCTTTCTAATTTCATCTTTTCATAGAATTTTAGTGTAAGTTAAAGAGAGCAAGTCACACAGTTTTGGATAATAATGAGAGTAACTCCCTCCTAAATGATTATTTTTTTTTAAATAAAATATGTTTAAAGATATTAATTGTTCCTCTTGAGTTGAGAATTGTAACTCATTTTTAAAGAAGTGTTCATCCCACGGGTACTTAATTAATACTAAGGAAGTTTTTGTCCCATGCTTTTCCTTTATGAAAAAGTAATTGTCCCATGCCTGTTAAATGAACTGGGTCCCATAATAGTGATAAATTTAAGGTTCTCAAAAATTATAGCTCATACAGCCTCAAAACATTAGATTTGCTCATCTGATCGACTTATATTGGAATCATTATTATATGACTGACATTTATTAGTCAAGATTGTTTTAAAATATCTACTGAATGGCGGATCATGCAGAAGCTGGAACCCATTAATTTCTTAAATAACATTTATTTATTATGCAGTTGTATTATGTTGGTCTCAGTGGTACTTTTATGGAATTGTGAGGTTATACTATAAACACTTAAATGTTTATTCAATTGTTATGTTTCATATTAAATTTTTCCTAATACTCTAATTTAAGCATATTTTATTGAGTAATCAAATGGATTAGGCAACAGGCAAAGCCTATATAAACCCTCTCCAAAATACAAAGTCAAGAAGTGGTGTTATAAAATAATCATAGAATATAGTATAATATAGTATGTAGTATAATTTACCAGTTTACAGAGTGATATATTATTGATATATTTGTATACAAAACAAAGGATAATTGGATAATAAATAATAAGCTTGACTTTTGTCATATGATGATAAATTAACTTGTTGTTTAGCATATACATGAACACATTCATTCCTACATTTATAAACCCATCACCTCATTCATTCATACCGACAGACAGACATAGAATATTGGTCCTAATACTCTGCTCAATGAGCTTAAATAAAGCTCTGAATACATACATGTATTTTTAACCAGTGAACCCTAATGTTCAACAACTCTCTCTCTCTCCCCTAATGAATGATTTCGGTTTGTTTCAAAGTTAATTAATATGAACATGATTATATATATATACCGGGTTTGTTTTCTTTCTTTCTCTCTGAAAATTTTTGGCCATAGGTTTTAAAGGATTAATTCTGATTTTTAACTTAATTGCAGTTACCTACATGTAGTACTTAATTATTTCTGATCGACTTCTTCTATTCATTGACAAGATGTTTTAGTAACTAAAAGCCTTGTATTTATGTTACTCATTATTTACTGAAGTTGTTGTCTTTCTGGGCAGTCATATGGTATATCATGTACATGAATATTGTTGTTTGACAATACACTTATTAAAATGTACATGTAGTAGTGTAACAAGGACTATTCATAAAACCACAATGTCTATTCTAGATGATGTAGATATACTGGCAGCCTATGGAAATATGCCCCCATGTACTTCATGTATATATTAACTCATATCAGTAAACAGCAGATAGAACATGAACTAAGATGGCAAATTGGATATCCACATTAAATACTCCTAAATTAAGAACATAAAAACTATCAAAGGAAAATTCTTGCCTAGAAAATTATACATCTCAATGAACATTCCTAAACATATTGTTAGCTAGATCAACAATAGCACATGCAGTTTCGATGTGGGGTACTACCCCTGAAAATAGAGACTGCACCATTTCAGGGTGAACTTGTCTAGACTGAGTGCACATGAAAACTCTGTAGATGAAATACATGTAGAGGACACATTCCAATTTCTTCTGAAATGAACTTAGATTACAGTCTCAGAAGAAAACTTTATCAAAGTGTTATTTTTCCAAATAATCTCTCTAATTTCTCTAGTTTCTAAATTCAAACTCTCATTTGTTATTTTCCAAGACATTTGCTGCAAATTTTATTCATTCTGCATTTTAAATAAGACATATTAATTAAGTTCTTGCCCATGCATAAAATCATAACTTAGTGTTAACAGTGACTTATCATAAGTCCAATGGGCAGGTGTTTGATTTATGTAATTGTTTACTACTCAGTTGTAAAAGATACACATGTCACCAAAATAAATGATTTACTTACTTACATATAACTTAAATTATTCAACGGACTTATATAAATTTGAATTAGTTTGGTAAGACTATCTTAGATGTCCAGCTCATTCAATTAAGTTATTCAAGGTTTTACAATCATCATATGGTATATGATATATTACATCAAATTAATAATTTTTGGTAAAAATATGCTTTGCATAAAGACATTAATAATTGATAATTTTATACACATGTATAATTAATATTATTCGAAGAATATAAGTTGATATATGAGTTTACTTTGTAATAGGAGTAGTAAAATAATTTGACTATAACAATAGAAACGGTTCCTAACAAAAGTCTTCACTCCCCCCCCCCCCCCCCATGAGAGAATACAACAGTGCACAGTCTATAATAGACATGATGCCAGACTATATAATGTTTTTTAAAATGTTGCCAATTGTACTAATGACAAAATTAAAACATGGATCTGTTCATATTACTTATAAATATTTCCTTAAAATGAAACAATACAAGAATAGTAACAAAACTGTATTTAAACGTTATCAATTTAGATCAATGCATATAGTTTTAGGAATGCAATGATTTGTATTACATTGACTATATATGATAATATACTTTTTCAACATTTTATTACTTGCACATTCATTTCATTTATAATATCTTTTTAATAACTTTTAAATATTGTGTTGATGTCAATTACAAATAAGCTTTACATGTAGCATCAAAAGTCTTTGTTGTGTTCATTATGAATTCCTTATAGATATTCTTTAGTCAACTGACCAAGGAGACACATTCTGTGTATACCTAATAACTATCCTATTGTCCTAAAGCATCTACCAATTTACATGGCAGTATCTACAGGTGTCAGTCTGTGTATATTAATTAGCACCCTATTGTTCTACAAAGAATGGAGATATACACGTGTAAGACACGTGCGAGCAGAAACCAGATTGAACAGAAACACGTGACACAGGTGAACTCGCTTAGGGCTAAAATTGGGTGAAGAAAATAAATAAGAACAAACATGTACTTACTGCTCATGATAACAAAATTATTCCCCTCGTTTTTCTTCACTCCACTTCCGAGTTTTGGAAACTGTGAACCAGTTTATCAAGTTGCATGATAAAATGGAAATGGCACATACAAGGAGTGAATTGTGAACCTTTAGATTAATTTTGGAGTGTTTTTCATCCATTTTTAAGGTTCTGCGTTCTTATTTTTTTTTTACTGGAAGTTCAGAAGCGAGAAAGTTTTCACCGAACACTGTCTTATCATTAAGGTCTTCCGTCTCCACGAAACAAACACAGGTTTTATTACGTGAATGTAAACATTATTAACCAATTTTGTTAACTTTAATCGTTACTAGCATTATTAATAAATTATTTAATTAATTAATCAGATAGCTTTTGGCATAAGATATTTACGTGGATCAATGCGACATATATCATTTTAAGTAAATGGTAGTTGTTTTGCCATTGAGACACCAACGTCCCTGGTTTTGCTAATCCCGTTACAATGCTATCCCGAAACGAAGATTATTATATTCACATTTTGCCAATCAATACAAGTGTGCGTATGTTTTAAAACACTGTTAATTATCGGGCTTCTTAACCTGTATTAAACGGAATCCCACAAACTTGGGCTGATCATTCAATTAAATTATTTCGTGTAAATCCAAGTTAAATGCAATACATGCGTGATTTTGAGCATCATTTTCAAGACATGAACAAGTGCTTCGGCTATAATGAAAAAAAATCATTGGTTTCTAATTAGAACGTATAAATGATCATGAATTTCAAAGCTAATGCTAAGCTGAGTATCAAAAGTAAATCTAAACCGGCAGTGACAAAACGCGTATCATTGACCGGACGGACCCCCTTGAAAATTTAAATATACATAAAGAAATATTGAAAATATGCCTCTGACCCCCTGGCAAACTAAATTGTCACTCCGAACCCCCCCCCCCCTCCCCAAGGAAAAAAAGCTGGATCGGTGCATTCCGTGTCCATAGCACCGGTGATACATATATACATAAATGTCCCTGGTAGTACATGTACTATAAAACATCGAAATGTAATTATTCAAATTTTGAATAAAGAATCATAACAAGGGGTGAAATACTCTATATCTTTAAGAATATATTATTCCGAAGAAAAAATTAGCTTCACTTTAATCGAATTTCAGTTTATTTCCTTTTTAATAAGATAGCCTTACCTTATATTTAAAATAAAATACTTTACACTTGAAGCGAGAGTGGCGCAGTGGCTGCGCGGAGGGCTGTGTAAGTAGCACTATTGTACCAGCGTGGGTTCAAATCACGCCTGCGGCGCTGATTTTTCCCCAAAATTTCTTCATAATTAATACAACTTTATAATTGAGAGCAAAATTAATCACTAGCTAATCAAGTTGAGAGAAAACAAAAATCTAGACAAAATCCACTGAATTGTGATTGACTTGTGATGTGTACACAAAGACCTTCTCGATTTACATGTACTGAATACAAAATACAAACAGATATACAAAGCAAATATATAGGAATTGGTGAATAATATATTTACTAATTCAGCATCACAAATAAAGATCTATGAAATGGAGTATTTACGGCATGAATGCTATCAGTTTGATATTATTGAAAATTATTTGTTCTACTTACATAATATAATTATAGTTAAGGCGACATATTTAACATTATTTGATTAATTTGCTTATTCAACATGCGGAAAAGAGGTTACGAGATCAACAGGAAGGGAATTACCTTAAACAGCTTTACAAAATAAATACCATTTTGCAGTAAAAAAATTACAAAAAAATTGATAGAGCTCTGATGTTTTGACGTATCTAGTTATTTTAAGTATTGTAGATTTAGAAATTTGTATCCGTAATTATTTTGGCACAATCAAGTTTCTTTATAAAGGATTTTGGCTATTCTCGTCGCCTTTTTTTTACCGATGATTACGATATCTTAAATGCTTGCATGGACAGATTGATGTTCATTATTCAGTTGTTGATTACATAATCTCCCTTCACACTCGAATGACCCGAGACGATGTCACCGGTAAACTAACGAAACTACTGCTCCAGACACGTGTGTGTCTGGGGTATGTATACACATGGTACACGAGTCTGGAGAACAAAGAGGAGGTTTCACACCTCTAGACTGGTAAATTGATTTGTGTATAATTAGCTACTCAATTATTATCAGCTAAAACATAAATTAAATTAGACTGTGTAAAATAAGCATTCATTAGCTAATACACGGGTATAGTCCGTCAATCAGTGGTTAAAGAATCATGCATGAGACTATCAAAAAGAAACTAATGTTCAAAATATGCCTTAATTGTTACTTATCTTATCATTTAAAAAATGACAAAACTCACAATTCAGCAATTTAAACCTTGTTTAAAAAATGCAATCAAGTAATAATGAAGTAATAATTTCGGAAGTAATTACGTCCCTGGTCTTAATTTCTTGTCCAATAAAGAACACCTTTCTTTCGAGCGCTAAAGTCAGCAATTTAACTCCAAATAGCTTAAATTAAATTGTTATACTGACACCGAATCATTATTAAAACTGAAAGAAACTTTAACATATCTTGACAAAGGATGTAAATAAGTGTAAAATAAAATTCCATTATCGTATTTTCAAAGAAGTTAAGAGACAAACTTCATCATGCAGCCATCTTGGACTTAAATTTCGCCTTGATCCATTAATAATCCCTCGATTGTTTGTTAAAATGTGCATGCTATTTTGATTGTTAATAGTCCGAAATCAATATTAAAATGAATAATCGGGCAATATTGATGTAATATCGGGCAGGTAGCATCGTTTTTGATTGCCCCCCCCCCCCCCCCCCAATTCAAAAAGGATGCTACCTGCCTGAAATTACATCTCAGACTCATCCAAAAAATCTTGACAAGCAAGCAAAAAATAAAAAATAAAGGGGAAATTGAAATCTTCAATATCCTTATTCGTGGGGGGAGGGCGGGAGCTGGCGTGGTATTTACTGTAACTTCGATTTCACTCTTAATTTCCTTAATTAATACTTACATACTCCCCCAAAAAGTGGGGGGGGGGGGGAGGCTCCATGATAATTCAATTTTTTATATGTAAACATGGTAAATGCAAGCTCCCCCCCCCCCCCCCCCCGATGCTACGTGCCTGAATTTTATGTCTCATACGAGGAATAGACCCCCCACGTTACCTTTTACAAAAAAATATTTCAAAAAATATTTCTTATAACAATAGTGCCTTGATTGATTGTCAATTTGCTACATTTGATACACATGTGATGCAAAATGTGTCACACATTTGACTAAATTCATGAAGCAAACGTTAACAAGTTTCCAAATTCGGCATTTTTGTTCAATAAAATATGGGTTTAAACTCAAACAACAGTATATTTAGTCATTCAGGGTCGATAAAAAAAAAATGTTCATATATAGAAAATGCAATGCAAGAAAACAAACAGTTTTCATACGATATTCTTGTTTCTCATATTATAGTAGTTGACCCAGTGACGCCACAGTTCATCCCGCGCCAAATCGGCTTGATTAAAAACCGTTCTGAAGGTGTGAAATCGGGTTTCCCCCAAATATCTCGAAAAGTACTCATGCGACCGCAGTTAAATTTTCAGGATGTTTTCACATTTGGATCTCCATCATATCAAAAATTGACCGCACTTTACATGTAGGTAGTCTAGATACCGTTTGTCCCTGGTGTACTTTAAAGCAGTAAGCAAGCAAATAATGAGGAGAGAGAGAGAGAGAGAGAGAGAGAGAGAGAGAGAGAGAGAGAGAGAGAGAGAGAGAGAGAGAGAGAGAGAGAGAGAGAGAGAGAGATTTCCAAAAATAAAATGAAACATTTGGTAAATGGTTAATTCATATATAATTTCTTTTATAGGGAAATAATATTGTAACCCGTTAATTGAATTTTAAACAAAAATTTCACTTTTGTGTTATCCTAGAACCGTACATCTCGGATTTAATTACAGGTAACAAGTCTTAAACAGTCGGGGATATAATTACATGTATATATAAAACGAACCACCGAGGGATAAGAATTTTAATCAAGGTGACAGTCTGGCAATTAACGGGTTGATGTATGCAACATTGCCACCTTTGATCTTCTGTACTATGTATGTGCATGTATTTTCAAAATACACTTATTTGATATACTGTTACTTACACGTATGCAGGTAATGTACACAAGTACAGAAACTCGCTCAAGCTGAGCTCGGTGCAACCAACCAATAGAAATAGCGTTTGTGAAATTTATTAAACTCAGCGACAATTTGAAGTCTTGTTACCTTCTTACATGTATCAAAACAACAACAATCACATTGAAAAAAAACCCCAAACAGTCTCACTATAATGACTTAATCAAACTACAAAACTTGATACAGTTATTTAAGCATGGTTTTGAACTCAATATAAAACATTTTTTTTCAAAGGTTATATTTTACTCTCTTTTATTAAAAAAATCCGTACAATGGGTAACAATGCGGCGTAGACAATCGCCGTTATTGACGATGTGGTTCTTGTTCTGTGCACCTGACTCCATGAAACATGATATGAGATTGTCCTAGTATTCCGAATTCTTTTAAAAGGGGGGGGGGGGTGTATTTAACAATCGGGTTCGCAATTCAACATAATTATTACACTCCAAGATGGAAACTGGGAACATTGAGAAATGAGTACATGAGAAATATGAGAAGTTTATGAGCATTAGATATGAAAAAAACGTCATCATTGGGTAAACATTTCGTTGTTTACAATCTGCATAAGGTATTTTTTTAGCGTTGCATTAGTACTGCACAGCAACATTTACAATGGTCATTCTTATCTGCTGAGGTAAAGAATTGCACCTGTTAGACGCTCACTATCTATACATCATTGTGCGAAATCTTCATCTCTTTTCGGATGGATTTTTGATACACTGATTTTAGGTGGGAAGCGCCTATGGTAATTACCAGAAAGAGCTATATAATATGTAATGAAATTATTAGTTCCTAAGAAATAGATAACAAGAAAGTCTAATTAGATGGATTAAAAATGAAGAACCAAATAACTATTTATTTAGGATTAGAATCTGCATTTTATAGCAAACATGCACCTACAGTATTTTGAAAAATCAACACAATACAATCTCTCATGTCTTTAAAAGATTAATATCAGATGAAAACATGAAATGTCTGTACAGTTGTTGATCCAATCAATTGCCATGAGACAGGGTTTAATGTTATGTGCAAATTAAGGTAAAATAACAAAAGAAAATAATTTATTATGAGAAATCATGAGAAAGATATCTGTGATATATGGGAAAATTTATCCTATGTGAAAAATCATGGGATATATCCTATTTTCTTTATTATGTGGGATTTTTTGTCCTGTATGGGAGAATTAATCCCATCTTTTATGAATGATGGGATTTTTTCTCCCACATGGGACAATTTATTCCACAATACTTTTTCTCCCATGGGATTTTGGTGGGGTTTGAGATGGGATGAAAAATCCCACCAAAATCCCATGGGATTTTGATATTTGAGAGACAATTACAAGAAAACTAGAGCAATGTGTACATTAATGCTGACATGATAGGATCAAAGTAAAATGTCCCACCAAGATATATAAACAAAAGTAAGCTATGTCCAACGGAAATGGTAGCTAAAAGCCCGGACTTTGTCATGTCCGGACTTAAATGTCGCACTGTTTATAACATTATTGAATATTTCTGATATATTCCTGCAATAAATTAAAAAACAAAACTGCTTATTAACACTGATCTTAATAGAAAGATATCACTACATATATGGCGTAACAACAAATAACAAACGAATAATTAGTTAATTTTGACATGACTGCTATTTTTGCAATCGCAATATATGGATAAAAAAGTTGCCACGGATGATGATTTTTCTTACTGCGTACAGTACCCGCAACGTTATTTTTTACAATCCTATCGTATCATGTATCAATCCTATCCTATCGTGCGTGTATACTGTTCTAACGTGCATTAATCCTATCCTATCGTGCGTGTATACTGTTCTATCGTGCATTAATCATATCCTATCGTGCGTTAATCCTATCAGGTTTATCGTTCAATTTTAACAGTTTTCCCGTTTATCCTATCATGTTAATCGTTTCTTGCCTTTTCACAAGCAAGTAAATTTATTGTTCAAAGTTGCAAGTCGTTCAGTGCGCCATATACGAAAATTTATTGAACAAGGATTGTAAAATCCTTTCCATGATTCTATTATGATACTAATTTCTTAATGTTTTAGATCAAAATTAACTAATATTACATGTTAATGATTTAAGAAATGAAGATAATAATTTTTCTATTGATCGACGTATCAAAGAAAAAATTGACCGGAAAACTTCATCAATGCGCGTAGCGCATTGATGAAAAAGTTTTCCGGTCAATTTTTTCTTTGATACGTCGATCAATAGAAAAATTATTATCTTCATTTCTTATCATTTAATATAACATTTTTAAATCAAAAAATGTGAAGTGTCATTGATCAAAAATGTAAATAATGTAAATAAAGAGGCGCGTATGAATACAAAACAACAACAGCAACAATATTCAAAATGGATGCGCCTTCAGCTGATGCAGAGCTATTGTACTGAATTTAATGGATTAAACACAAATAGTGAGTTAAAATCTGAACCGACTGAATTGAAAACGAAAGGAAAATACATGCGATAGCTTGTGATAGTATTCACTGTGCAGAAAAATTCGTAATATAACTAGTTTTCATGTGAGATCGGTGGAAAATGCAACTGGACATAACCATCCAAGGAGAGGCGATCGTGGACGAAAATAGTTGATATGTCGACAAAGTATGTATAAGCGACTTTTGTAAACGTTGTGGTAACTAGATAGCCAGTGATGTACTTAAATGGTATACTAGTATCTGTCGCTTGGAATGCGGCGAAGGAGTTGATGCATTGTACTCATAACGATGCTTATTCTGAATTTCTGATGACCGATCATGTAGGGTACTGTGTAAATTTAAAAATCATCGTTACCAAATTTGAACAGCAGTGTTACTGTGAAAGTGTATGGGCCTATATGTTCGTTATAATTATTCTGGAAAAGGAACAGCCAGCCTCGCAGTAATGTTGATTGATCTCAAGCAGACGAAATCGTGAGAAGACGCTTAATTTTCTATTTCGTGAATAAGATATTGTGTTTTGTTTATTTTTGAAGGTGAGACTTTCAAGTTTTTATGTTTATAAAGTTGTATTTTGTTTGCTGACAATAAAACAGACACAACTTTACATTTTGTTGACAGTGTTTATCTTGGAAATTCCCGTTCTATAAATAGTGTTAGATCAGAGCAGTTGAGAAAAGTAGATCCGGCGAAAATTTTATTGATGCAGGTATCAAAGAAATTTTTCAACCAATCAGAAGCGCCGATATCTCATCAAACGAATAAATATTAAATGATATCTGTAAGCATTTAAAATAAAAATTCATGTAAACTATCGATGTTCTTAGTAACAAGGTAACATATTTACCTGTATATCGAATATATTAAATCGTACGCGGAGTGTATACTTGCGTAAACATTAACTTTTATGCAATATAACTTGTGTTTTATGCAACATGTTTTACAGAAACAAATGTATTTGTGATATTATTTATATTAAATAAAAACCAGAGTTGTAAATAAATTAAACCCGTTATTTTTTTGTGTGATAGTTTAATTTGGGCTGTTATGTTCTCGGCAATCGGCAAGGGTGTGTGGTAATAAAAACAAAGTTAACCAATCGTACGCAAACTGTGAATCTGCGTAAATATTTATTTAACTTGTATGTTATATCATTCGTTTTTAATGCATCATTTTCTTACACAGAAAAGAAATGTAATTATGAAAGATTTACTTAAACAAGAGTTGGATTTTTATGATTGAACCCGCTATTTCCCGTGTTATTAGATCTCGGGCTGAAATATTGCGGCGATCGGCTAGGATGTTCGGTAGTGAAAACAATGTTAACAATACAGAAAATTTATTGATTATTTAAGCTCATAATTTTTGTAAAAAAAATAATAACTGGTCATTTTTATCCATTCTATAAACAATGCCTCGACATTTGTTACTAAAAAGTAATTCCGCGTCAATCTTTATTCGTACGTGTTCTTGCTCAAATTCTGTCATAATCAGTTTATTCGTGAAGATCGTTTAAAGCGATTATCATGAACATCGTTTATCCTTTCCTATCGTGTATCAATCCTATCCTACCGTGCGTGTATACTGTTCTATCGTGCGTTAATCCTATTCTATCGTGCGTGTATACTGTTCTATCGTGCGTTAATGCTATCCTATCGTGCTTGAATCCTATCCTATCGTTTATCTTGTAAAAAATAACGTTGCGGGTACTGTAGACAAATTTGGGTAAACTTAAATACGTTTTTGACATAGTAAAGAATAATGTTTTACAGTGGTACCCTAGAAAACATAGGTTATTATTAGGTTATTATTAATGGTAAATTTTGCTATGTGATTGTGTCATCTAAACTTTTTTTTTTACCAAAAGAATGTAGTCGTTCTATATTGAAACAGGCAGATGAAATTTCAGACCCAAACCAGGACTGGAATATCCTCTTTGTATGTAGCATACATGTACTTGTGATAATAACGCCAAGAGGTCAAAAACTTCTTACGGATGTTGTAATAATGTTATGTAGCAACCTCTATTGATACAGTATCCACTAATGATATAAAGTCGCATTAGTGTTCAGACTTCTGAACGTTAATGATCTAATGTTATCAATAATGAACTATCTAACCGTCCACTTATGATATAATTTCAAAATTACATCATTAAGGATCAAATTCTCGTCCATCAATGATGTAAGAAAAAAACCCGATAAATAAGAATATCGTTGACCTTTAATGATATAATTTCTATTGCATTAGAGAATGAACTTCAACCATTTACAACACAATTATGCATACTTTTTTATTTTTATTATTTTAATTTTTGCATGTACCTCTGCATACATAAAATTGAAGCATTAGTGTTTGAAATCGTCCATTAATCAACACCATCCACATGGACTAATGATATATATGTATACAGATAAATCATAAATGATAACGTCAATAAAGTATTCTTTTAAATTGTTTTATTTTCTAAATAAACTATCCAATACTTTTTAGCCAACAGAGCGAGAAGTAGACAGAGTGGCATGCATAAGTGCATGAATTGTCCTGTGGATAATTTAAGCAAGACTATCCACTAGTCCTAATGCAATAGAAGGATTCATTGTTTATTGGCAACAAGGTATTTATCTTTAATTGTCTTTTTTTATAGTTAATCCATCTAATACACTATTCTCCGCCAGCGGAGATGTTGACAGAGCGTTGCAAATGTTTCCAGCCCACCAACTGATGCAATAGAAACCATATCATAAAACAATTAATAAACTACATGCGTTTTTATTTGATATCATTAGAATGTTGACCATTTTTAAAAAAATATTTCATTATGCAAAAAAGTACATAATAGGATTGGACGTCAGGATATGCCTATGTTAGTCCTCTCTCCAAGGATCAAAGTTACAACTGATTTTCTATTAAATTTGAATATTATAAGTATACTGGGTATATAATATAAGTTCATAATATAATATGAAACATTATTGCAGCATTAAAGGAGTTTGAATTCATGTAGGATTAAGAACAGAGAAAGAAAAATAAGAAGCAAGCAAATGGAATAAAATAATAACAAAACTAAAGGTCATATAAACAATTGAAAATAAAAAGAATTGTTATGATAATGAAAGGTATCATATGAAATGTGTGATAAATATAAGAGGTATAAAAAGATATTGAGTGCAGGTATAGGTATACGGAGGTAAAGTTTAGGATGACATAATGTAAAATTATTAATAACATAGGTATCAATTAGAATCTTTTTTGACTTGATATATTGTTGAACTGCTTGAAAAATTGTGCAGTTGGTTTCAAAGGGATTTTGTCTATCACCGAAAAGTAAAACATGTAATACTTGCAAAGGATTGAGATTGTTTTGGTCCATATTATTTTGAAGACTGTTAATAAACAATGGTGACCATAGGTTATATAATTTTGAATGTCATGCGCGGATCTAGAAAGGGGATTGGGGATACTGCCCCCCCCCCCCCCCCCCCGGCCTGAAATTTGCAAAGATAAAAATTTTAATATAACGATTTATAAGAAAAATGAGTTGACTGATATATTAATGTGAAAGGGGGCGCCTGAAAGTGCAAAGTCAATAACTGAGTAGTTAGTACTTAATACTTTTTGATAAAATGCAGCTTTATATTAATAGAGGATGAATCATCAGAGGTTATTACATTGGTATAGGTACAGGTGCATGCTAATAACAAACACGACTTTTTTGTTTGTATGCTTTGCTTTTATTTTGAGTATCAATGGCCTATTCTAGTTTTTTATATTTGTTATCAAGAGAAAGAATGAATTTAAAAATATAGTTTTAGTTTACAACATTGTTTTTACTGTTAATGGTCAGCTGGTTCTGTTTGCCTTATTTATGGATATTTGAGGTAAAATAATATCAGATGCTTATTTTGAACTACAAGAACGGCGTCAAATTGAGCCAATTCTATAAATAAAAATGTTATATGAACATATCCTAAAATAATCTTTAAATAGGTTTGATCCTCTGCTTCTGAACTTTTTGTTCTCCTCTGGTCCGAATATTCTTCACTATTATTTTTATCATATGTTAATATTCTACAATGCTAAATTAACATTTTCAGTTAACCTTGTACAAGCAGTTGAATATTTAGACTTGGAAAAAAATAATGGCTTTTATTTGCTTGCATCTAATATTATTACAACGCTTTATTTCACTTTTAAATTTATTTGTAACCAAACAAATTTTAATGTCATCTGTTATTGAATCACAAAGCAACACAAGGATACAGAATTCACAATTGTGTGGTATTGAAACAAGGCCCTTACCGTGTTTTTGTTTACGAGTGTTGCATATTAGTAACAGCTTCGTTGAAATCATTTTTTTCTGTTTCTATTAGTTATATGCACAATTAAATATATGTAAGTGCTTGTCTCATCTTATTTAATCCTAAATATAGTATTAAATTTTAAATTCAACACTCTTCGTGTAAACAAAAACATGAAAGGAATCTTGTTTGTAACTAAAGCTCTTGAAACCTGACATCTGACATTCAATTGCAAATTCAGATTATCATCTAAAGTCTTGTAATTTAGTATTTAAACCTAATCTAAGCCTATCTAAATTGAGAACTTAGCCCAGAACGTAAAAATTTTAATCACTCACCAAACTCGGATTTTGTTTTGGTCAGACTGCAACATTCTATTCAAGAAAATGGTGTCCTTTATATATATATATATATATATATATATATATATATATATCTATATCTATATCTCTATATATATATATATATACACATACACACACACAGAGAGAGAGAGAAGAGAGAGAGAGATAACCAACAACACGAACAATAAAGTAAAGAATAATTGTCAAATTTTTTGGGACGACACGTTCCTTCTTCGGGATGAAATAAAACCTGCATAAGAAAGGAGAAAAACATCAATAAAACAAGATATAAATATATAATGTTATAAATAAATATATAACACAAAGGGAAAGTGCAGTTACTCGTCGGTTTATTTTAGATTACAGAGCATATGGTATTTCAAGAGAACAAGCCTTCATACTGTACTCAAGTTTATTTATTTTCGCCCCGTGTTATTTTTGCCATTCTGCACTTCCAAACTGTTTTGCCCTGTCTTGAATTCGCCCCAACAAATATATGTTACAGAGAGATAATTTGAAACATTGGAATTCGCTTGTCTTAAATTCGCCCACAGGCAAGGAGTGCTAAACGGGCAAAAATAAAACGGGGGCGAATATTTCCATGCATACAGTAATTAAGTATTTGCAATTTGATCATGTTAGTTTGTTGCTAAAGTTGGTAATTGCAATTCTCCTTTTGGGGTTAATCGTTTACAAAAAAAAATACTGTGTTTGGTTGAATCAAGCTTGTGAAATGATAGTGTAGTAAATGTATTATTTTTTTCCTTGTCATGACTGTGATATTTCAAAGAGGAACTACGGCGCTCTGAAAAGAATGAATTTTGACAGTTACATCATATACATTTTATTCAAAAGATAATTAAAAATTGCTTTAAAACAGTTACAAATAGTCCAAGCCGTACAAAGGGAAGCGTTTCACATAAACATTTTAACGATAACTAATAATTTAAACAACATCGAGAATTACATCCTCATAAGCACTTTAAATTTTTAATTATCATCTTACATTTTGTAATATATTTATTTTCATACGGCAATGCAGGCAACTAAAGTGGTTGTATGTGTAGAGTATTATTAATTAGACACTATTACTTCGCCTGTTTTTAAATAGGGTGCAATATGCTTAAAGGCTGTTCAACTTGGTAATTTACGGTTTATCATTACGGATAACTTTAATATAAATTACAGTTATAATTCATGATACGTTATACAGGCCTGGTGAACCTCTTTTCTTTTGATTAAACGAAATATTACTTTTTTTAATGAAATAATCGTTTTATTTAAATCAAATGACACAAGGTTAAAATCGTTTGTTATGTCACTCTTTATAGTTTGTTATGACGTACGAAGAAGCCCATTCTCCTTTAGACTATCCATTTAAATTACTTATATATGTCCTCGGACTAAGTGTCTCAGTATTTTGGTACTTGGAAACATCCAAAGGTTAAATTAAATAAAAACTGCAGTGAATATGTCCTTTTGAGGAACACCGAACAAACAACTGTCCATTTGGGGGATTATGTACAACAAATTCAACGCATTAGTCATTTACAGTGTGTTGCTATACAATTCGCGAATATAGTACATTCAGAGTACCCTGTTATAAGAAGACTTTGAGCCAAAAGCATTTCATTTAGTAGGAAAGAGACCTAACATTGGGCACAATGACCTTAAAACAGTTTTTACTCTTTCTTTTTTTTGATGATAATTTTCGGCATGTGACCTTTAACTGAATGTAAACATTTAGATAACTTTTTTGTGTAACAGTGATGAAACATTCATATCAAATATACACAGTCTCCGATGATCAAAGCGCGTACTCTAGCTGGCCTTGAATATGTACATTTATCACAGTACCAAATTAACTGGTATACATAATGCTTTTCCGGAAATTATTGGGTTGAGCATATAAAACCTTGCAACTTACTTTACCTAGCTTCATCCCTTTTAATCTAGAGTATACCAGGGCTGGCTTCTTTGAATTTGCGTCAATCAATTTCTTAGATATTTTTAAGCCCACTCGTCTTTTGCACAAAAAGATTTATCCTTTCCTGACATAACTGCTTTATATAAGTTAGTTTGATATTACAATTCATAGTTTATTCCCCATAAAATCTACCAATACATGTATAAACTCAACTATATCTTTACCATTTAAAATAAAAGTATATCCCTTAATAAATGAGTGTTGATATTTTCTTGTCATAGAAAATATATACAGTGTATTTTCTGTGTGTCTTGGTTTGTAAATTCATGTTGCAGCTTTGCATGTGGATCCTGGATGTCCATCAGAACAAACGTCGCAATGATGTTTTGATGAAATTATGCAGTTCATGGAATGGCGTTATCGTTAAAAAATTGTGTATTGATATCATAACTACATTGTCTTATACATACAGTATTAACTTTAGCAAATAATTTATTTTTTGATCTTTGGGATTGGTTTTAGTAATGATATTGCATTGGTATTGTATCATGTATATTGGTATTACATATTTAATTTCATATTTGTAATTTAGACATGTGTGACCTATAAATAAACAAATGCAAAATTTATCCATACATAGAGTGTCAAACTTTGTTTCTACTCTATTGGTTTTTGGCGTGGGCAGCCCAGTGGTAACCCCCATATCATCACCGCGGCCGGTAGCGCCAAACATATACGATAAAAATATTATCATCTATCTATAATTATGTAATTTTGAGTTGATTTGACAAAGTTTTAAATAGCAATATAAACGTAAAAGAAACAAATACTCAGTACCACAATTGCGCAAGGTTATGCATGTACCAGGTGCAAAAGAGCAGCCAATTAAATGTATACACAAAGTAAAATTACATAAACTAATTTCGTCCATTTCATAACAATATTTTTTTTAAAAACAAGTAGCAACGGAAGCAACAAGGAACTATATTTTTGCCTGTGTATTTAGAATATTTATGTATATCCTTGTCTTCATTATCCTACTCTAGTTTTGGCAGCTGATTATTTTTCATTGTAGCAATAAATAGTATAGTTAATCCGTTGAATCCGTTAATATTGAGTACTTTGGGTGATTTCTTTTAGTCTTGATATCAACTCAACATTTACTCAACTCACAAAAAATGTTTTAATACGGAAGAATACACACATATTTTCCGCATTTATAAAAAAATCTCCGCCTTGTAAATGCATTTTTAATAAACACGGTAAAATAAAAAAACAGCCTACAAAACTGCTCTGTTTGCATTTATGAATAGACGCTTTACAATTCATTCCTTTGAATGTCGGTGGGATTACACACACACGTCGGTGGGAGTATAACACATTATAACATAATTAAAACGTTTATAATTACCATTTTTTCCTTGATACCGATATGTTCCAAACCAAGATAACCATTTATTCAGAATCTGGCTGGATATTTACAAATTATATTTTATTTAACTAGGCTTCATATGCACTGTATATTTTATAACGTAACTGTGTGTTTTATACCAAGACAAATATACCGAAATGAAACATAATACTGCTGTCCAAAACATTCATTATATAACATTTATTTTATCAAATGATCATTAGATGTTTCATTGATATCCATAATTGTAACAAGTGAGGGAAGCAAGTAAAGAAATTTTATTGTACTCTATTTTCAGTGCTTACATGTAATACCAGGTAGATTGATTTCCAAAATTAATTAAGAAATAAACAATATTACATGTACTTCTCCTTTTTTTTACACAAATTTTGCGGTGCGTCATTTTGACTCAAATTACAAAACAATACCTAATAAATCCCAATGATATCCATATCATATCGTCTTTTTGCCCAATCTTGCATGTACATTAATGATGAATGAAAGTACCAAACTGATACAAAAAAAACCCCAATAATATTCCTTGATACTTCATGGTACCAAGTATTAAAAAAACTCCTAAAACGCCAGATTAGTATTTCAATATCCTTAAATAACATCTACTTTTTGATTTAAGTCGACAATGTTGGAAGGAAATAATATATTTTGATTTTTTTGATTAATAAAATGAATAGGTTTAGCTTTTAACGTTTCTAACTATTCTATTTTCGGGCCCTAAAATGGTTTATTTCAACGACTTTTCAAACAGGTACAATACAATATGTACACCCATAACCCATAATACCAATTGAAAAAAAACCACCATCCTGCAGTAGCGTCGGAAGCAAATTGATAAGATCTACCTTTGCAATAAAGTGGGGGGGGGGGGGCTAAGCCTGAACTCACTATTACTAATATTATCCCAACGATGGCACTTTAAAAAATATAATCCAAAATTCAAGAAAGCATTTAATAACCACTATTACACGTCAATAAAAATGCGGGGGTTTCATTAACCTATCATTTTCCTTCATTTTGTTTTGGGTTTTTTATTCATTATTTCAAATATGAGATGATGATGTTCGCTATCTACAAAAATATTGCTTCAATATAGGCCAAAAAAAGTATATTTCTGGAACAATATTAAAGTTTGGTAACTGTTCTTCACAATTTTTCAACCGATGATCTGTGATGATCTGGGTTCATTTGGATACAAAGACAGGATAAAAAGACGATATCTCTGGTGTATCATTGGGGTTCATTAGAGTATCATTGGACTTCACTAGAGCAAAGAGACACCCCTTTATAATACTTCTAAAAACTAAGAACTTCACCTTTGTTTCAGTATTGAATATAAACTAGATGGAAGCTTTTCATCTTCCATGTGTGATGCATCGAACTGGATGTAGACCCTGATCTTTAGTTTGACATATTTTATTTTGGACTATTGCCAAACAGCCATTGTTTGCATCGTGTGTCAGCCCCTTATTTATTTGCAATAAGATGAATTTAATACAATTATCTCTTCCGGATGTTGTGGAACAGATACGCCCTGACAAAACTGGCATCTCTATTTTTTGTGCAAATCAGTTCCATTTTGAACGATGGAACGATATTTGACGTTTTTCGTCGTTATAACTTGTTTTAATCACAATTCAGAAGGTAATTGTATATATTTTAAACGAGATAAATATATCTAAATAAACCTTATCTAAAATTATCATGAAAATAATATTTTTCTAATATCACGTTTTAAAAAACTGACTGCTTAGTTTTAACACGGAATTTACTGATTATTACTGTAAATGTATTGATAATTATTATATTTTTCATTTTTTTCCTCATTTTTTGATACAGATGATTAGTTTTTACACATTGATTGAATAAACCTTTTTATTGATTTATTATTTTATCGATTTAGGATCAATAATCAATTCCCCATGCAAAATATCGTCGGATTGGAGTAACCATCACATCCGTTGTCACACTGATCACACGATTTATATCGCAAAGCATGTGATTGAGGATGGTTTTAACAGACTGGTGTCTCCTGCCCTTGGGTGTAGCTCCAGTGATGCTGTTTACTGTGGCGTCGAACTACCAACTAACAACACCAATATTAAAAACTACCACATTATGGACTCCGCCGTTAATGCATGTAATGGACGAAATGTGTGTACTCTGTCCAGACAGTATTTCCTTGAAGCTGAAGCGGCTCTGAAGAAGTTTTGTAATGCCTCACTACGACCCGAGGTACAGAAAGCAACTTTTCGACAGAGCATTGACTATGAATGTATTCAAGGTTTGTAAATACTTATAAAAAGTTCTTATTTCTGTTTTTGATAACAGTTAATTATTTGTAGTTAATTTTTTCGAATTTTATATTGTGTTGCAGATTCTCAGATAATCAACATGTCCGTGGTCAAAAATGAAAGCAGACCCTTTGGCCCCGTGTATCTAAAGGCCTCAAGCGCAAATTGTTCTTGTGACATCTCCGGAGCTATGTCAAGTATTGAGATCTTGCAAGCAAAATCAGTTTTCCTGCTGATTCAGTCAAAAGAAAACACCCTTTTAGGTATGAATACTTACACTATCCCTAAAACAGTTTTACATGTAGCATTGCTTATTGTTTTTGTTTAGTAATATTTTTTTACTGTATCCATACATTCAACATGAAAATTTTCGGATGAAATGAAAATGTCTTACTAAATTTTTAAGAGCATCCTGACACTAGCGTTGGTTTATACGGCGTGCGTATACCTCTTAAAACAGAAGACATTGTCATAACAATACTGAATGGTACAAACACAAGTTTGGCTCTGATGAAAGTTCGGAGTGAAGGTACTGTCTTCTTATTGCATGTTTTCAATACAACCTGTTTTAAAATTCGATGTTAAAATGATTGCGTTAAATTGGGGCATTGATTATAATAACTTTTAATAAACAATTTCAAATTGTAAAATGGATTTAAGTACGTTTTCGAACCTATCATCTTTTCTTAAGTCCATTAATCTACAAAGGTATGTTTCTAATCAGGTGTCTCACTTCATTGTCCTTTTTAATCACATAACAATTAACCGAAATAAAAAGAATTATATTTCACAGGTATTCTTAGAATTCGTTGCTCAAATTATAAAATTCTTAGAAGAGCTCGAGAATTTCGAGTTCAAAAAATGATGGAATCTCGATTATTCCAATCGTCACGTTCATATGGAGCTTTGGAATCAACCACCAGCCAACAAAATGATCAACAAGGTAATGATATATTTTTAATAGTTCGGGGACCTATATACAGTTTTTCTACTTTTATAGTACTAGTATTTTATATGTTTTACAGATTTCTTAAAACTATTTACACTATTTCTGTGTTTTATTTGCAGTAGGGACCGTTAGACCAGACGTTAGATTTACGATTGGTGGGAGCCTTAAACCAAACTTTAAATTTACAATTGGCGATGTTTTAAATTTGACACTGTCCTTCTTTATAATTTTCCTCTTTGTTCTTTCAATTCTCTACAAACGAAGGTAATTCTACTTCTTCCTCAGTATCTTTTATAATAAATTCATAATTGTTTTAAAAAATGTTTTTGATATTGTTTTGATATTGTGTTTTGATATTGTGTTGCATTTCTTTAAATAATAATAATAGGCATTGTACATAACTAATGTTCATGTTATTAATATTCGCATGTCGACTTTTATTCCAGGACTAATGGTCATGTCTCAGCCGAAATCAAATTGAAAGACAAAGAGGAGAAACTTGTGCTTGTGTGTTATCCAAACAACGGGCAGAAGAAAGCAAAGGTTGAGATCCATCAGGCGGACTGTATGTGTGTGTCTACTACAGGTCGCCCTGTTAGAAGGTCTAACTACACATCGCTGCAGATTGTAAACTCGAGTGAGGGCACTGATCAAAGGAATAAAAACAGTGCAGATCTATATTCTGACGTTGTTTAATCATATCACACATATGTATACATGTACTATAACAAGTTTTAATTCCTATTCCTTAGTTGTCTTTGCAGATAACCAATGCTGAGTGTGTGTTATAAGCAAAGGAATGGACTGATGTAAATCAATATTTTTTCAATTTGATACTTTGCTCGAAAAAGCCAGAATGGAAAACGCTGTGATGAGAATTATAATGCACGGTTTTAAACTGTACACTCTTACCTAGAAATCCTATCTAAGTTAATGCAAACGAGGTTCCCATGAAAACTCCTGAAAAATCTTAAGAGATTTATTGTTACCTATTACTTGCGTTTTGTGCATTTTCATGTGTCATGTGTCATTTGCTGCGTTTTGAAGTTTTTCTTATAAGATTATTTTGTTTATTTTGTTGTATTGCAAGAGCTTATATTAAACTGGAAACTTTAATAGTACGGGATGCAAAATTATTATTTATATTTAATCATTTATAAAGAGTGTTATAGTTGTAAATGTGATAGGGAAAAAGATAAAAGTATTATTTAAATAAAAAAAAGTATTGTACTTTGGGGATAATGTGGTTAAACCTAATTTTTTTTTCTGAAAACATGACTTCCTTGTTCTTCACCGTTCGAAAATATCAAAATAGCTCACAAAAAGCATATAAACAAAATGTATTTTAATCATATTATTTCCCACTTAACATGCCACATCATTTCCATCGGCAACCCACAACAATCCGAAAGCTTTGGGGGAAATCCAGATATTCGTGATACCCAGCAAAAGGTCCCGGATTTGTGTTGTGACTAGAGGCCCAAATTGTTCGTCGTTCTTGATCGTTTAAACAATATGTGGAAATAAGTCGCCTCAACAACAAAGAAAACAAAGATATCAATGACTGATTGATATCACTTAAACTAATATGCAACATCCCTAAAAGAATTTCCTTTTCTGGATGGATGGACAAAACTAATTTAAAAGTACTCAGTCTGGCTCAAAAAGATCGAACCGCACGTCTGGCACGAGGATAAAGACATCTCAGACTTTTGATTCCACAGGTGCTTTAGGACAGGACATAGATATGAATCGTAAACTATTGCTGAAATAATCGCATTTGAAAAAGTACTCGTACGATATTCACACGATCTTAGCGAGCGTTGTGCGTTATAAACGCAATTAATCTTGCGATATATCTTGCGTCAATATGCGACTGTTGTACGATGAAAGCAACTGTTGAAAGATAGATCGCGCGAAAGACCAGGTGATCGGACGATCGAACGTGCGCCAATGCGATTGGACGTGCGATCATGCGCTCCATGGTACATGTACGAATGCTCGTGCGAGTCAGAGAGGGTATATATACCACCTATTTCCGACGCTCTTCAGTAGAAATAGTTGAAAGCGAGAGAACATGCCGCCCAAGAAGAAACAGAGATACATCGGCATTTATTATTATACCTCATTATGATTATTCTATTATATCTGATTGGTCTGGAAACTCACGTGACAGGGCAATTTCATAGGATTGAAAATGCCGATATGAGCATATGATGTAGACAAATATGATTAAATCAAAATTATTTAATCATTATGATTATCTTTATATCACAAAACCAAATTAACTATCTATTAATATATTCCTGCAATAAATATATATATATATATAGGAGCAACACACACACAGCAGCGATTCATCTTACGACCTTAAAAAATCGTGCATCACTCTTGCGAGTTCACAAAACGTTGTAAAACGTTTGTACTAATGTTCGTGCGATGTACTGCGATGATTTGAATCGCATTCGGTCGCGTCTGAATAGTGTGCATGTCCACCATTTTGAGGAGAGCTCGTGCAAATATGAAAATCCGATCGCAAGTGTTGTAAAGTGCTCGTGCGCTAATTGTGAAAGGGGCTTTACGAACATCGAATTTTCAATATAACACGTACGCACAATCGCTAAACACAATGTAAAATTGCCTTTGACGCAATAGATAGCTGTTCTAAGTCATCAATACATATGGAACGCCTCAACTGCCTTATGTACATGTAGATAATCGTCATAATATGATGATACTTTAACATAACAGGCTGATGCTTTAACATTACATGTTGATACTTCAACATTACGTGCTGATATTTCAACATTACATGCTGATACTTTAACATTACGTGATGGTACTTTGACATTACGTGCTGATACTTCAACATTACATGCTGATATTTCATTATATGATGGTACTTCACCATGCAGTGGTTCCAAAAATAGGGAAGCGTCGCCTCGGGATCGAAGTACGCTAAAACTCGGAACACGTGGATGCCTGTAGTTTTTAACACGGTGCTGTTTCTCTGTTTTAGAGATTGATCAGATTGGACTAAGGTCCACCGAAACTAGTTTAGATCAAGATGCTCAACAAATGCTAACAGATTAAGTGTTGTCTTATAAAAGGATCATTTTAAATTTTTAAGTATGGCTGTATGGTGAGACCTTTGAGGCTCAGCGCATTTGGCGCTCAGTCAGAGCGGACAGCTTAAAATTTTAGAACCACCGCATATCAAAGTACCATCATATAATGAAGTATCAGCATGTAATGTTGAAGTATCAGCACGTAATGCTAAAGCACCATCATGTAATGTTAAAGTATCAGCACTTTAATTGTTGTTTTGTTTCATAAATCAACCTCAAACTGATGTACAGTTTTTTTTTTTGCGCAGTACTTTTCATGAAAATTTGACGACAAATAACGACACACCACATTTCGGCATATGCCCCCGTTAAAACGAAGTCGATGACTTGTCATTTTTTTTACGCGATAGTAGTTCAAAATCTTCATACAAGTATCATTTTTCATTGGACAGAAAATCTATTGCAATTTTTGCAAGTGTTTTCCCCATTTATGTTCAGTTGAAAAATAAAAGTAATGCAAACAATTTCTGAACTGGTCCCTTCTAACAATCTTATTGGATTTTTTAATTTATTTTTTTATTTATTTTGTTATATCTTTAGTAACTCTAACTCATGTAAAATTTTCATGAAAATCATTATTGTAGAAAAGTTTTGTAAAGTTGTTCTTTTTGACAACCATCACGGCCAACCTAGTGTGACAGCATCTAACAATTTTTTTATATTTAACCTTGCAAATTACTTTTTACTTTAAACCCCTTTCATAATTGGCCCACGAGCAGAGCGACAAAATATTCGTGCGACCAAAAAATTTAGATATGGCTCGTAAACTGTTCCCAAAATAATCGCATATGAAAAAGTACTCGTACGAAACCTGCACGATTCAGAGCGACTCTTGTGCGATGTAAATGCATTGAATCTTGCGATTTATCTTGCGTCTATATGCGACTTTTGTACAATGAAAGTAAATGTTGTAAGATATTGCGATATGATCACACGAAAGACCAGATGATCGGACGATTGAACGTGCGCCAATGCAGTTGAACGACCGGCGCTCGTCCGATCATGCATTTCATTGTACGAATCAGAGTAGGTACATGTATATATACAGCCCGTTTCCGATGCTCGTCCGTAGATAAAGCTAGATGCATGAGAGAATATCGCCCAAAAAGATGACACAAGCAACAACCAAAATCAAATCAATTGTGGCCCGAAACAAATATATTTGCTTATGTGTAGCCTGTATAAGGGAACTATTCGCATCGTTTTATTTTCGCTTATATTACTTTTTTGCCCGATAATGTATTAAGGCTTTGCGAATTCTGTTATCTCACATTATCCCTTTTTACCATAACGTTGCTGGGGCGAATTCAAGACGAGGCAAAACCGTGTGTAGAAGCTCAAATATCTCGACGCAAAAAGAACCCTGTATCCAGAGTACATATACCAGTGGCAAAGCATGGAAACTGAAACTGATAAATTATTTTGCACTGATAGTAAAACGTTGCTAATGATAGAAATACGTTGCAGGATTACACGAGACAAGCTGAGCAACAGTATCATTGTCACACATGTCACACAGCAGAGATTCATCTAACGATCTTAAAAGATCGTAAATGCTATTGCGAGTAAACACAACGTTAAAAAACGGTCGTACTACTGTTCGTTTGTTGCTATGCAATAATAAAGATCGCATTCGGTCGCGTCTGAATAGTGTGCATGAACACTATTTTGAGGAGACTTGATGCGATCACAAAACGCATGCAAGGAATGCGAGAGCTCGTGCAACGAACGCGAATGCCCTTGCAAAGCCAACACTTTTCGATCGAAAAGTGTTGTAAAGTGCTCGTGCGCCAATTGTGAAAGGGGCTCTAGAAAATAATCTTGTTTACCTATCTTGAACTCTCATCTCGTTCTTTTGTATTCATTAGCAACATTGCCATTCAAGATAAGATTTTTTTCATTTTTAGGTTGTATCAATAGTTATACTGAAATGTAGGACGCGATTAAAATATCAAAATGCATGGACCGAAGCTGAAAACATTTAACGGTGACTGAAAAAGCAAAAATGACGCTGTTTTTTATTATATCAATTGTTTTTGTTTACAAAGTGTATTGCATAAACGTTCTTGATGTTATGAAAGAATTGGACTCCTTAAAACAAGAGATACGCTCCCAAAACCAACGATTGGATCGCTTGCAACACATAATGATCTTTCCAAAGGAGACATTGTGAACAAGTCGCTACCAATCAAACCCTTTGAAACTCGGATAAAGATAAATGGTAAAGTCATTTTATTGAGCTAAATTGTATAGATGACGATCTACGAATTTGTTTTACAAGTCATAAAATATATTTATTTTACGAATCGGAAAGATTATCAAACGAATGACAAACTTTCTTATGAGTAAAAAGACGTGTTGAGATATTACTAAGAGTTATATTATTAAAAAAAATCGTTTAACTGAACATCATAGTAATGTTCAAATATTTACTGTTTTTTCAACATATTTTACATATTGAGCGATTACATATTATTCTATGGACGAGTTCCCGTTTCATATTCAAAGAATCTTTAAATATAACCACTATAATGATTCTTTTGCTGTTTCAAACAGGTAATTAGAGTTACAATAATTGCAGGGTTTTTAGTTTGGGTGTTAGGTTGCAATTTCTGCATCGGTTATGTCGTATAAAACAACACAAAAAGCATATAATTTTAGTTAAGTAAAAGAGAAAACCATAAACATTTTTTTAATTTAAAAGGGATAATCTTTATGACAAACAAATTTTATAGCAATTTTGTTAGTTTTATATATTAATGTATTGCAAGTGTGACGGCAAATCGCATTTCCCAGAATAATCCTTAATAATACAACTATTAATGACACTTTATCTATAAATCAACATCAGTAACGAACATGTATGTTTTTTGTACACAATGGATCTTCTTTAAGGTGGCTCTATGCACCCACAATTTATTCCAATTTTCAACAGAATACCACAAACATATAAACAAATACTTTTCAAAAATACAATGGTGATATATAGTGATACTTCTGTTATTATTAAAGATTTTTTTATGGGTTTTTTTTTCAAGTTTTAGTAAAATAATTTCTAAAAACTTAAATACTGACAAATTAAAAGAAAATTGTTTGTCAAATGAAAGTTATTTTCTTTAAACACATAAAAAAATATAACACTTCATAACATTCAAAAATATTATTGCAAATTTTTAAATATTCCCCAAAACGTAAATTTCATATCTTCTTACTCTGCTGACAAACACCTGAAAAAGTTGCTTGATGTAATAAAGAAAAAGACTATATATGGTTTGAGCCTAAAATGGCCCCCTTAAATGAACATTGTCATTTTACTGTAATCCTTTGTTTAATTTGTACAAATATACATTTGAAGTTTTTTCATAATTTTCATTTTGATTTTAGTGCCCACAATTAAAAAATATGACATCATAAAGTTTACCTTTTCCCGCCATTTTCTCATTTTTAGCATAAAACGGCTTGTTTTGAGGCAGTTTTTCTTTAAGTAAACAGTTAGCAACTACTCCAACAAACAAAATTTTTTCACCAAAGATGTATCTTTCCAATACTTATAAGTGACAAAAAGTTCGTTCTTGTTCAAAGAGTCGCTCTATATTTCCCATTCGAAAAAAGATAAGAAAAATGTCAATTTTTGGTTGATTTTGATTGAATTATAAAAATAGCGTCACTTCTGACGTCATATACTGCCAGTGAGTGCATATAAATCAAATAAATGGGTGAAAAACATATTTCATGTCAACTCTTTTATAAAATAACACAACAAGTTAATGTACCTGAATCATTTTAAAAATAGCGAATTTTTGGGGGCCAAATTTGACTAATATCATATATAGTTCTTTCAATAAATGTGACATAAAAAACTGAATGAAAAATGAAAGTTCTTCAAGTTATCGCTCCTATGTTCCAAGGCCCAAACACCTTGGAGACTTTTAAATTTCTGAGTTGAAGAAAATTTCCTCAATATTGTTTTGGAATTATCAATACATACATATTTCAATTTAGGTCTATATAAGTAAAAATTATCGCTTTAACGCAAAACTATTTAAATAAAATGAAGAGGATTTATTCATCCAACCTACGAAAAATATATCTACATGAATGATATACATATTAAGGTGGTTGGGACATCTGTCGATATTAATGTGTATTAAAGAACATTATAATTGAAATACTTTTGCCGGTTTAGAATTGTCAAATTTCACAATATTTAGTCAAATAAAACGTTTTAGATATTTTTGAAAAGGCAAAAATTTTAAAATCCCCAGTGAGAATCGCACTCATGACTTACAGATCCATAGTGAACCATCAAACCCACTGCATTATGCTGTAGGATGACAATTTTGGGAAAGAAACAATACGTAAAATAATGCTAAAAATTGGTGTTTAATTCGATAAATAATACTTCACAACATTGAGGTGTCCCCTATCAATTTTCCAATTTTTCAATTTTAACATAATTTTCAAAAGAGCGGTTCCCATGCAATTTGACCCAGTTTAAGTCAGCTAGTACCGAAAGTACATGCTTCCAGATTTACGTTTTATCGTACTGCGTCATCAAAAAGTAGTGTTTGGAACCACCTTAAACTTTTGAAAGCTTAATGTGTTAGTTTGGCAAGTTACCTTAATGCCTTAATGTCCGAAGAAATACATACATTTGTATCTATACTACTATATTAAAATAATAGACTCGAATTTTTAGTCTTTAATACCGAGAAATCGGAAGAATACTGTCTTTTGTTTTATATATTTTAAACATCTTTGGTACTTGAAGATTACCAATTTGTTTTTATTTTTTCTCAGTTAAGCTTCGCTAATTAATAATCAACGAAAATTCCTCAAAAAATCCCGGAAATCACCTGGATTTTTTGGATTTTACAATCTTGCACTTGCGCAATACATTCACACTAACGGGATCTTTAGTTTATATTTGTTTCCACAATATCACATCTGCCTGAATAAACTCAGAAATGATAATACAAATACGGGTAAATTTTCATTGGACTTTCGCTATATATTTTGTTCATTTAAATTAATGATTTCTTATGAGAGAAAGTATACATTTCAACTAAGCACTTACTTTCATCTTCGTGATGACAAAAAATATTTGATTACATGCAAAAATGTTACATTATATTTGTTAGGAGAGTGAAGATAGAATATGTTTTATCGTAAAAATGAATAATGTCCTACAGACCCAGTTTTACAAAGAATATACGATTACGTTGGTGAAAAGGTGTTGAGTTCTTCCATTCTATGGATTAAAATTTTTAGTTGAAAGGTATTTGCAGTCTCAAAAAGGTTTGTTGTGATATATTTGACTGTTATTTTCAAGGCAACATCATTCATTAACTTTCTCCAAAATCGTTCCAGAGCGATTCTGCAATATTCTGCTACTTTACGGGTATAAGTAAGGGAGGGGCTTTTCCCGAGACACAGTTAGGTTATTCAAACTAAGGAAAGTGTAGTGAAATTAATAGCATCATTGTAGGCTTATAGCTTTGTTATGTAAATGTCAATAATAAGGTGTATCGATGTACCTATTTCTAAATGTTCGATATGCAATGTCAACCCGTGCACGCACGGGTCAAAGTCTAGTGATTTTAAAAAAAAAAAATTTTAGTACACTGCTCTTTAATTATCTATGTTTTAATTGATGTTCGTTTTTTGTTAACAGACAACTTCAAAAGAATGATTTCTACGTCACAAATTGCATTTTAAGCGTCAATGTCAAACAATGAACCCACCATTGGTACATATCATTTGCTCATTTTTTATCATGCATTACTCAATGTCGGGAATGGATATCATCCGAATTCCGGGGTGTTCATAGCCCCAAACAGTGGAATATATGTGTTTATGTGGACCCTTCGATTATACGATCAGTCGATTGTGCTCGTGGTAAATGGCATTGACTACACTTCAATCTTCAATAGATCGTTTGATCATGACAATACTGTGCATGTCGTGGGAGCAGATGAGTCCGAGACAGGGTGTGCCGTCGATAGGGTCAATCAGGGGGAAGATGTCTTTCTTCGATCACATTTAGCGTACAAAGGCAAGGAGGGAATATTCAGCAATGGTTTTGGCGTTTGGTGGCTGGATCTTATTTTAGACAATTTTTTCGACTGAAAGTGTTAAAATATATTTTAACAGCAATCAAATATATATGAACAAAGCTATTATTTGATTAAAAATCGAATTCCTTAAATTAATTTCTTACAATGCGTCAAAATGAATATTTGAAATTTTGTAAACATCATGTTATTCAAACAATAAATCATTCATTCCATATATAATATAAAACAACTCAAACAAATATATAACATATGCAAAAAGAGTCGAATATGCGAACAGAAATACATTAATTCAAAACAGGAGGAAATCAGAGAGATCTTACATCTACAAATATATCAAATGCACAAAGTGGATTTTCAAAAACGAAATAAAATACTTTAATTTGTCAAAAATTATCTGAGTTTAGTACACTTTTAATCTTCTATATTCGTATAAAGAACCGTTTTAAGCACTTGGCAACATATCTATGTATAATTCCTCTTCTCCTCGAGGTGCCTCACATTTGACAGACGATGGACTCTGTTGTTCCTTTGTTGAACTTCTTTCGGGTTCCGTTAAATATGGAACACTATTATGGTAGTGTGACTTTTTTCCAATCTCTAGTTTACTCGGCTGGTCACACATACATTTTGCGTTGTGTATTTCTATCTTTATGTCACCACCGTATGTCAATCTGTTCCTGAGTACAAAGTTTTTGTCTGCAGCTTTTACATGGATCTCGGTGGACTTGCTTTTCAATAATCTGTAAAAGAAATTGAAAAGACAACCTTCTCTATTTTATTTGTTTTCAAGTCCCATTACATTAATACAATGCATTTATTTCATTGCAGCTTTTTAATGCTCGAATCAATACCACATAAAACTGAGACATACCTCTGTTGTTGAATAATAGATAATACCATCAGAAGTGATATCATAATAGTGATGACCGTACTGACCCATATCAAAGGAGAAAAGTTAGATTGGTCTGGATTTAAAAAGAGTTCGATTATTTTTATGTGACATTTATAAATGTTAGTTCTAAGAAGTGTTTTATGAGCGTATTATCCTTCTTGTAACAATACCTCTGAATCCTGTATCTTTTGTGTTCTCTGTTGTCATACCATGACTGTATCGCCAGGTTTGAACATGACTAGCAGTAGCTCCTACTACACATCGAGAACTATTAAACGGAGGATTCTCCACAATTGTTTTAACGAATTATTTATTGAGTCTGTATCTCGCTTACATAAGATCAAGAAAGATGACTTATTACATAAATCTCAACATATCAGATAGTACATAAGATATATTGCTTAAGTTAACGGAGGGATACTTTTTAGTCATTTTCATATGTATTGCACTATACAGATCATCATAATAGCTTAAAATAGGAAATAATATATTTCATAAAGAAATAATTTTCTTCTATAGGAATGCTAAACATAAAAGAAGAAAGCAATATAACGTACATTGTACTTTGAGAAGAATGTAGCTATATATTATAGCATCCTGTACTTCAATAGTCAACTGGTTGGTTAGCAGCGAGAAACTTTCTCCATACACTCCGGTATTGATTTTTTGATGTTCTGCAACACATTATAAAAATTGTATAGTGCCATGACTACCGCTGTAACATTTATTGCATTATCTAACTTGTAGTTTTAATTGAACGGATATCCATGCATCGTCCATGCTACTAAGTTAGTCGGATTGGGAACAACAAGAAAATCTAGATTTTAAATTGTGTTCTTTTTTTCGATATATTTTTTTATATCTTAGAAATTTAAGAATATACATGTACAAGTTTTATTGGTTTATAAGGCATGCAAATGTGATGATTGTCTTTCTGTTCTATTTTTTTATATCTTAGAAATTTAAGAATATACATGTACACATGTACAAGTTTTATTGGTTTATAAGGCATGCAAATGTAATGATTATCTTTCTGTATTCTATTGTCAGATAATGTTTTCCTATACTTACCATAAAGCAGAATGCCGTTGGATGATATGCGTATCCCTGTCAAATGCGTCTGCAATATCTCAATTCCTAATATTCTACCTCCTATTTGACAAGAAAAATTGCCTTTGACTCCAAGCAGCTTAAAAAAGAATTGTTTATATTCATTGCCAACTTCATGTTTGCAGTTCTGCACAACTTCAAAATCTAAAAAAAATAAAAAGCATTTTAAAATCAGAAAACAATAATAAACCTTTTTTTTGCCAATAAACAAATTTAATTTTTACAGTTACAAGTATTACACGGTTCAGTAAAATTACCCGGTATGCATTCATATTCGACGCTGTGACATAATGAAACCAAATGATAGGTAATGGAAGAACTAGGCAAACTTCCTTCCATTTTTTCAAAGTATGTTCTGTGTAAAGTACATTCCCTCTTGTTGTTGCAGCTGTTTACAGTTTGGGCAAACATTGATGAATGGTATGTTATTTCTTTGTTCAGAGGCAAAGTAACTCCACGGGAACCAATTCCCTGGCCATCACAGTCTGTCGTGTAATTTGGTGTCTTGTGGGCATTCCTTATGTGATGGTGTTTAACATATAGTGTCTGATTTTGTCCACAAAGAAGTTTGAACGCTTTCCATTTTTGTGTTTCCAAACATGGGGATCGGTGTGTACTAGCAGTCACTTTAAAAACAAATTTTATCTTAAAATACATGTTTACATGTCTTAAAAATCAATTTCGTCAGAAATTGTCAATTAGGTTATTCAAAACGTAAACTAGAGGCCGTTTACAACAGTATTCGAATAAAACTAGTATGTAAAACAATCATGTTAGAAAGAATAACAAAGTATGCTAAAAGTCAACCACACGTTGAAATAAATGTATTATTTCTTATCTTAAGTAAGGAAAATACAAGAAATCATACAGGATACTAAAAGATAACAATAATTGTAATTTTTAAATGATCTAAAATGACGTTTGTATATTATTTTTGTTAAAAACATGGTATTTTTGATTACCTTTGAGGTCAATAAGGTGGTAAAATAAAGCCAGTTCCATGAAGTATAATATCATTTTTAGTCAGTTGTACCATAGTATATGAACGTACATGTATTGATTATAAGAAGATATAAACAATTATGTTCATTGTGTACTTTAAATTGTTCCTTATTACAGGAAAAGACCATTGAAAATGACAAGTCTAAAGTCTCATTCCTCTGTACCTCTTCGTTCTCATGGGAAAGCTCATATTCTGTGAAATAAATAATTATGTATCAATTTTAGTTATTACGTTTCACAAATACATGTAGTTAGTTTCCTTGAGAAACCAGTCAATAATTTATTCTATTTAAGGAAACTCTAAACAAAAGTGGGAAATTATGTTTATGTTTTAGGGAAAATGGAACAAAATAATGACGATAAATAACTTAATCTATTGAACTGTAAGTTTATAATAAAAGGATGCAAGGTACAATCAAGTTTGCCTTTTCTCTTTAGATAGCAATTTTGTTTAGACTTGATAAATTTCGAATCTAAAGAATTTATTACAAGAATATTATTATGTAAGAGTGCATTAGAAGTATTTCTTGGTCGCCATGAAAAAAAATTAGCATGGTTTGAATTTACCACATGTAAAATCAAACAGAATTTAATACAGAAGTCATTTTTATTTTTATGAAAATAAACCAAACAAAAAACAATAAATGTTCATAGGAACAAAAAAGCAAACACTCATATTAATCATTATTATATTAATTCTCATCAGACAGACATAGAGATATTTTTGGAAGTCACGTTTAAACCAATTAAAAAAATCAATTTGTAAAAAAAAAATACTCTATTACAAACAGAATGCCTATAAAACTTTTTATTTACATGTATGCGTCAAAATGAAATTTTGTAAACAAAAATCTTGCTATTCAAATCATAAATTATTCCTTACTTATTTTCTCATTTTTTTCTTTGCATAAATGTTTACAAATTTACAAAATTATGTTTACTAATGTTTACAAAAAAAAAACAACTTTGCGAAGATAATGGTAAAGACCAAACAACATACAGAAAAAACAGCAAAAAATTTCCATGTTCATATATTCCAAAATGTTAATGTCCTTTCTTTACAGAAGAGCCCATTTTGTATTTTTAACGAACCACCGAGTAAATAAAAAAGCATCTACATAAGCATCCTTAACTAAAAATGCAAATGAAAAACTGAAAAGTAGCTTAACTGATGAGGGGCTGTTGGACTTCTACCGCATGCGACAAAATGTTAAACCAATATCTAAATAACGCGTTTAAATGTCATTTAATACTCGTAAATCGGAATCAAACAAATACTGTTTTCCCATACTATTTTTTCTTTTTTAAGAAACCAAATGAAGTAATCAGATTCCACAATACCAATCAGATTGTTTTATAACCAGTTCTAGAAAACAAATTTCGTTTTGTGCTAGACCAATAGTAACACTGATATTTTTGGTAAGAAATTGTGTCGGTTGTGGGGTATTTGCAAGCAATAATGATCTCTATTTGTATACAGCAATGTTTTAAGCACGTGGCAGCATATCTATGTACAATTCCTCTTCTCCTTGAGGTGGCTCACAGTTGACAGACGATGAACACTGTTGATCTTGGGATTCCGTTAAATATGAGACACTATTTTCGTACAATGGATGTTTTTCAGTCTCTACATGTACTTTACTTGGCTTTTCACGTTTACACATACATTTTGCGTTGTGTATTTCTATCTTCAAGTCACCTCCGTGTGCTTGACAACTCCTGAGTACAAAGGTTTTGTCTGCAGCTTTTACATGGACCTCGGTGGACTTGCGCTTCAATAATCTGTAAAATTAAAATTCCACTCGTCCTTATTTTATTTCAGATTTCAAAATACACCACATTTTTACAAAAATGTACTTTAATTGTTCTGCTTAAATTAATACCCGAAGTAACTTTAAGCTATATTGATTCGTGTAGTTTCTACCTTATAAAATCATGCTTTCCAACGCCAACGAACAGTATAAAACTAAGATAATCAACTACAAGTATATTATAGTAAACATACCTCTGTTGTTGAATAATTGATAATACCATCAGAAATGATATCATTATAGTGATGATCGTACTGACCCATATCAAAGAAGAAAAATTAGATTTGTCTGGAATTAAAAACAGTTCGGTTATTTTAATAACATTGATAAATGTTGGTTCTGGTTATAGAGCATATAATCCTTCTTGTACAGGCACGTAGCATCGTTTTTGAAAGTGGGGGGCCAGACTCATCCAAAAAAATCTTGACAAGCAAAAAAAAAAAAAAAAAAAAAAAGGGAAATAAGACTTTCCCAAAATCTTCAAAATCCTAATCCGTGGGGGGGGGGGGGGGGGGGGGGGGGGGGGGGTTGGCGTAGTATAACTTCAATTTCAATCCTAATTTCCTTATTTTCATATCAATTTTTTACATCCTCCAAAAAAAGTGGGGGGGGGGGCCAACTCCGTGTTAATTCAATTTTTTATATGTAAATTTAAAAAAATTAGTTGCTGCGAGAAAAAGTGGGGGGGGGGGGGGCAGGCCCCGGCCCCCTGCCCCCCCCCTGATGCTACGTGCCTGTTGTAACAATACCTCTGAAGTCTTCATTTTTAGTGCTTTCTGCTGTCACATCATGACTGTATCGCCTGGCCACAACATGTCTGTCAGAAGTTCCTACTTCAAGTCAAGATATATCAAAGTAAAGGATTATTTGAATCAAACGAAGTATCATGCTAATAGAAGTATCAGGAAGTAAATATTGTTGCGTGCATTGATGTGGTTTAATTAAGCAATTTTGTAAAGTACAATAATGTTCATACATATTGATATGCTAGTATAAGCTAATACAGGAAATCGTATTTCGTGGATGCATTTGTTTGTTATTTTCATATTTAGAAAAAGCATTTGCATTTGATTAAACAATGTATTGTACTATGAAGGATATTGAATTGATATATGATGACGTATATGATCTAATAGGAGAGTACTCTGTTCTGACTTATTTATCATTTATCAGAACTATACAAGAAAAAAACTTTTATTCACTACAGAAACATATATCCTTTATAGGAAAAGCGAAGGGAGACAAAATTAACAAATAAAAAGAGAGTAACATAACGCACATTGTACTTTCAGCAAAATGTAGCTGTATATTCCAGCATTTTGTACTTCAATAGTCAACTGGTTGGTTAGCAGCGAGAAAATTTCCCCATACACCCCGGTATTGAACTTTTCGTGTTCTGCAATAAAAATTAGAATTTGTAGTTTGCCATTGACTAGCGCTGTTTCATTAGTTGCATTATCTAACATAATTTGCATTAAATTGATACATAAAAATTAAAAAAAACTCTGTCCCGAGTTTTTGCTTCCGCCACTTTTCGCTTGATATTTCGATAATCATAAAATAAATGCCTTTGTGCTCAAACAACGTGAGTCCACCAACATGAAATGTGTCCAGATTATCTATTTTGAAACGCCCGCTCTGCCACTTCAGAATTCAATACACAACCCAAAAGAGAAAGTCTACGGGGATTTTGCATTACATCAGCCATCAAATAGCCCGCATGATAACGTTGTAAAATTGTGCGAGGCATTCTGAGTGAGTTCCGAATGGTGAAAAGATGAAAACATTTCCCATTTTAAATCTCCTTTAAAAAAAAATTTTCGTTCCTGTTTACTTTTTTGAGTGAAACATTTGTCAATGAAGATATCTTGGATATTCCCCTTTATAAATTTTAACTTTGTTTAATTCACAGGTATAATTATGTATTTTAATTACCATAGTAAAGATCATCAAAAAGTGATGGAAGCATAACTTGGGACAGACTATAGTAGTCGTGCAGAGTGTCTAACGTTGCTAAAGTGGTCGGATCAGGAAAACATTTAAATTAAATTGTGCTTGCATGAAGCTTTACTGCAATGGCAATACTAACCATAAAGCAGGATGTTGTTGGATGATATGCGTATTCCTGTCTGGTATGTCTGCATTATCTCCATTCCTAATATTCTACCCATTATTTGACAAGAAAACTTGTCTTTGTCCCCGAACAACTTTAAATAAAAGTGTTCATAATCTGTGTCCACTTCATGGCTGCAGTTTTGCACCACCTCAGAATCTACAAGAATTGATTATAACGATTTTAAAATCAAGAAACAAAACTCATACATTTTTTAATCAATAAACAAGATTTAGATATTTTTTATATCTAAATGTACATTTACTTTTGAAGCATCAATTGTAAAATTACCCGGTATGCACTCATATTCGACGCTGTGACATAATGAGCCTACATAATCAGTAATGGAGGAACGAGGCAAGGTTTCTTCCGTGTTCTCAACGTATGTTTTCTGTAAAGTACATTCCCTTTTGTTGTTGCAGCTGGTTACAGTTTTTGCAAATGGTGATCCATAGTATGTTATTTCTTTATTTAAAGGCAATGTTACTCCACTTCCAATTCCCTGGCCATCACAGTCTGTCGTTAAGTTTGGTGTCTTGTAGGCATTCCTTATGTGATGATGTTTAACATATATTGTCTGATTATCCCCACAAAGAAGTTTGAATGGTTTCCAGTTTTGAGTTTCCAGACAGGGGGATCGGAGTGCATCAACAGTCACTTTGAAAAGCAATAAATGTTATTATAATTTTTGTACCTATGATAAAGATGCTGTTTATACCAATTTCATCAGAAATCTTGATTGGTTTCAGCTTAATAATTAAATGAATGCATTTTACAACAGCATTCTGATAAGGTTACCGAAAAACGTGAAATATCATGCTAAATGTCAACAATACGTTTAAATAAATGTATGATTTCTGAACTATAGTAAGGTATAGTAACAATCAACCGCACAGGGTTTCAATTATGCGTTGCATATGTTTTAAAATGACGTTATATATATCATATTTGTTTTAAACAAAGTGTATTTGATTACCTTTGAGGTCAAAAAGGTGGTAAATTAAAGTCAGTTTCACGAAGTATATCATCATCCCAGTCATGATTTACCATGATGTATACACGTTTTGATCACGACTAGAAATATACAGTAATGTTCTTTTTGTAACGTAACATGTTCCTAATTACAGGAAACGATCATTGAACATTGCGTCTAAAGTCTCATTGCGCTGTGCCGCTCAGTCTCATGAAAAAGCTAATATTCTGTAAAATCTCTGATTGTTTCCCAAAGTTCTTTCACAAATAATTAGTGTCCTTGAAAAACCAGTCAGTGATGCATTTTAATTAAGGAAACTCTATACAAAAGTGGATAATTTATTTGTTTACGCTTTCGGGAAAATAAATCAAATAATTTTTTAAAATGGTTTAATCTATCTAATTTTAATAATACAAACAAAGTTTGTTTTTCTTTTTTTTTCTTTTTTGGTAATAATAATGTTTAAAATTCATAAATTTTAAATTGAAAGAATTTATCACAATGATATTATTATGCAAGTGTGATTAAAAAGAGTTTCTTGGATGCAATGTGGCAAATGAACATGGTTTTAATTTACCATGTGTAATATCAAACAAGAGAAAAACAGAAGAAATAAAAAAAAAGAAAAAACTTAATGTTCAGTGGAAGACAAAACTTGAATTTTGTTCCATTCACAGTCCCCCATTTTGAATACTACTAGGTATAGTATCTATGCAAAGGGATCATATCACGAACTATTATATATGTACACATAAGAACATGTATATAGATTGTATTAATTTAATTCTCTGTATGTAATTGATGCCCACTTGTTCATTTTTAATCATACAAAGGTTGCTTCCTTGATTTGTGTAACACCCTGCATTAAAAATTAAAGACTCAATATTGGTTAATTCAGAACAATAAAAAGTCAGTAGCAAATATTCACATCACCATTATTAGATACCTTTTATTTATTGCCAAGATCTAAATCTGTGCTATAGCAAAGTCTGTTTTTAATTCAAGAATAATAGATATTAGTATATACAAGAGAGATAATTCCAACTTGGATTAATCACATGTAATCTTCAGCAAAACAGTAAAAAAAAATTATTATACCTTTTTTTTGACAGTCATGTGATAGAACGCAAATTAAACACAGAGTCTGCATAGGCTGCGTTCAAGATGGTACATGTAGCAGCCACCGAGCTCTATATAGCCGCTATCATCATGAACGATACGCTAATTTAGCAATAACAGCATTAATTCATTCAGTGCATTCAACAGGACCTAGCATCGTTAGATATAAACTTTTTAAAATAAATTATGCTTTAACGACTTCTATTTGTACGCCTTACGAAATGCATGATTATAAAACTGCAACTTATTTTTTTCCCCAAAAAAGAACTATATATGATAAGAGTTAAATTTGGCCCCCATAATTCGCCATTTTTTAAGTGTTTCGGGTACAATAAAATGTAATCTAATTTCTTAGAGGATTTGATATAAAATATATTTTTCATCTATTTATTTGATTTACTTGCACTCACTGGCAGTATATGACGTCAGAAGTGACGCCATTTCTATAATTTAATCAAAATCAGCCAAAAATTGACATTTTTCTTATCTATTTACGAATGGGAAATATAGAGCGCATGCTTGAACAAGGAAATCTTTTTGGTCACTTATTAGTCTTGGCTAGATACATCTCTGATTAAAATATTTTATTTGTTCAAGAATGCGCTCTATGTTTTCGGAAGGAAAAACTGCTGAAAAACAATCTGTTTTACGCTAAAAATGCAAAAATGGCGGGAAAAGGTTGTCTTTACAGTGTCATATTTCTAAATTGTGGGCACTTGAACCAAAATGAATATTATGTAAACACATCACATACATATCTGTACTAAGAAAACAAAGAATGATAGTAAAATGATGATGTTCATTTTAGGGGCCATTTTAGGCCCTTATCATATATAGTTCTTTCATTGTTATTTGGGAATACATGTATCGTATTCTTCACGTGAAAAGAAATACCGATAATGCTTAATGTCCGATCAATAGCGTGGTCACGAAATTAAATAACTACTGGAGTTAACTAGAAAAGTGTACAGTTCACTTTATCGATATGCTTTCTTTAAACCGTTTACACAAGACAATTGATCAAATTAAAATGTTCATGCTGTCAATAATTAAAGAAACAGCGATGAACAAAGAACAAATTCGATCGGCTGATCTTATGAAAAAACCTTTTTTTAAACTAACTTATTATCGATGGAAATTAAGTAAGACCTGCGTTCAAATTTATTTCGTCCAGAAGATTCGGGTGGAAAATGGATGACGACTTGTTTTTGAGCGGGCGGGAGCATACCTCCATTTCGATGCGGTCCCCCTCCGGTATGGACGGGGGGCTGGTCAAGTAAGTAACAGGAGAGGTAGTGGGGGGGGGGGGCAGAAAACCCATACATTTTACATGTCAAAGGTGTTACGATCCGGCAAGGTTCGCATTAGTCCCCATCTACGTGGCGGCGAAAAACGGGGGGGGGGGGGGGGGGGGGGGGGGGGGTTAATGTTTCACATGCCCAGTAACAAATAACTAACATCTTAAAAATAGATACTTGATAAATGCAAATTTTTTTTTATCTTAATTGATTTTGAGCAAGCAGTGTTTTGTGAATTCAAGATAATCGAATTATCATTTTCACCGTCATATTATAATTGATTTGTTTGTTGAGAAGGTGGCGTCAGTAGAAATCTACATACAGTATATTTCAGGCTATTAGAAAATTTTAAGCGTCAACGAATGTGTGAAAATGAAAATAAGACTCTTACCACATATTTTTAGTTTTGAACGCAATTAACCATTCATTACTTGGTTTGTCCCGGCAACTTACTATAATAACGTACTGCGAATTAGAAAATTACTTTTTCGTTTATTTATTTGATTACTTATTAAAAATTGTACAAAGTGTGTATTAACATAAGACAAGACATAAACATGAGTGGGTAATTGTTATGACCACATACCTAGCCAGTAGGCTATATGTACATACAATATAGTACAATCACACTCTTTCTTTGGTGTGTGTCTTTTACCAGTGATCACAAGGATACCCAGTATAACTTTCTGGAGCCGTTGGATAAGGCCTACGAATGCCCCGTGTGTTGCGAGGTGCTCAACCATCCAGTGTTGTTCGAAAAGTGCGGCCATCGATGCTGCGCCAATTGTTTGGGCGAAGTCATGAGGTAAGTTGTATATATCACAAGGATGTAAATGTATTTCAATGTAAAGAGGGTGCTGCAAAAAAGCGGGATTATTATCTAATGTAGAAAGGACCTTTAAATATTCTGATCGCTTGAAGAGTCATATCTAAATAAAGACACAAATAAATTACAGAGACGACTATTTTTACATAGAGGGTATGTTCCGTATGTCGGCAAACTACACAAACATTTTACGCGTGTTCTATCCAACAAGGCAACCACACTTAGTATTTGTTTTTCATAAAAACAGTTAGCAAGATATTTTCTGTATTTTGATGTTAACATAATATCACTTTGATTTCTACTGCCCAGCGTGTTTAAAATATCATTCTTTGGGGCTACATAAATAAATCTGAGTCTGACTCTTCAAAACCGCCAGAGTTGTAATTATAACCATTGCTTGTTTCTATTGCATCTAAATAAACGCCTTTAATAAAAATTGGAAATCTTATGGCAGTTTTCAAGAAATTGACTGACTAACGTTACGATTTAATTCATTTTGTTTCGGGGGGGGGGGGGGGCAGTTTTTGACAACAATGAGAATTCCCAATTTATAAAGCATAAAATCTGCCACATTTGCCTGTGTAACCATTCTTAAATTTATTTTATGGTCTTATAGTACAGACTTTCTAGATAAAATTCTACACTGCTTTATGTACAATGTTGCATGAAAAAAAAGATTTACATCTAATTCTGTAACTTTGATTTTTTTCATTTTATATGCAACTCTTTTAAGAAAAATAGCACGTGAACTGTAACACCCTCTTTGCACGTGTATCTAAATCCTTTACACTTATGAAATGCCTGCAATTAGAAAAATATCCACGTGCATTTTAACTTTTTTGAATTCTATTTTTAGAGGCGGAGGCAAATGTCCTATCGACCAAACAGTCATCGACAGGGATAGAGATGTAATTTACTCTCTCTCTCTCTCTCTCTCTCTCTCTCTCTCTCTCTCTCTCTCTCTCTCTCTCTCTCTCTCTCTCTCTCTCTTGGTGAATGCAATTAACATACTAACCGTGATACTGTTAAATTTTGTACATTGTAGGTTATGCCCGACAACGTTTTCCAGCAGGAAATCGACCTCCTGCAACTCAAATGTTCCTTTGTGGATAGAGGGTGTTCTTGGTATGGAACTATGAAGGACATTAAGGTGGGCCCATAAATACAAAGTTTAAACACGTCATAAACATGTATTTCTTATGATATATTTTATATGTCGGGCGACGCTGTTACAATTCGCAGCTACAATAACCAGTTTTCTTTTGCCTATTTACAGTAACTATCTTACATAAAAAACACATTAATGTTATTATATAGTACGATACGTATGGTTAATTTAAAGTTGTATGTGTTTTAGAATTATACAACTAACATGTACAATAGTATATATTAATTACATATAAATTAATATGATATTAATACTTCCAAGTGTTTTGTATGGTGACTTTGTTACATATTTTATAGGCCCATTTGGACGATTGCAAATTCGTCCCAGTGATGTGCCCAAAGCGTTGTGGAAAGGAATTGGAAAAGTCCATGCTGAGGGCTCATTTACAAGAAGACTGTCCTAAGAGAGAGGTCAAATGCGATTTCTGCAATATCCCCATTACTGTGGAGCAAGAGGAATCGCATCTTACGGTCTGTGGCAAGTTTATGATTCCTTGTCCGAATGAGTGCAAAAAAGGGGAAATTCCACGAGAGGAGGTAAGCCGTACCTTCATCGTTAACACATAAATGCGCATTTAGATACGTGTAATGAATTTGAAATTAAAGTGCTGAAGTATAACAGTGTTGAAATTTAATCAAAAGCATGTCTAATATCGACAAAAAATAATTAAAATTGAGATTGGTATGAATTCCAAAATTTCCTTTACATATATGCATGTTTATTAAATCAAGATTTACAATGTAAATAAAAATTGGTTATTCTTTAGCTGCAAGATCACCTGGAGAATAAATGTCCCCAACAGCAGGTACCCTGTCCGTTCCATGATGCCGGCTGTGAATTCATGGTAAGATTTAATTTCCAATAATGGGGAAAATGTGTTCCATTTTTAAATTATTGCTCATGATTTCTTCATATGGATAAAGAAATAAAGTTATCAAGTTTTATTATGAAAAAAAAATCATTCAAATTATTATATAACATTGCAGAGCAAGAGAAAGCATCTTCACAAACACATCAAAGACGACCCCATTCAGCACTTGGCCATGGCTTGTGACGTTATCATTAAACACAAAAAGGTCCTTGATGACAACGATAAGCTACTTACCAAACACTCAGATAGCATTCAGGTGCGGTATGCAAACGTCTTAGTCGTGTGATGCATCATATCATTGCATTTAAGTTTTTTATTGCTTGCTTATATCATTAATTAGCAAAGTTAACCCTTTTAAAGAAAACGATTGTAAAATATTACAATATATTTTTAGAAATACACTAATTAATAAATGTGCAATAAATCGCTTGACAAGAGAGATTAATCTTACTAAATAAAAAGATATTGTACAAACTATGGTTTATCTATTTTATTAAAACAATTTTTAAGATTCTTTCAAATATTCTTTTTAAAAAAATCAAAATCTTAAAATATTAAACTACATTTGCACAAATAAGTGGTTGCATATTAAAGTAAAACCCTGATTGCCTGACCGATGAAATATATGTATTTTTCTTAAAAAGATCATGGAAAGGAAGGTTAGCACTCTGGAAAAGCTGTATGGATGTCAGCTGGTTTGGAAAATCGAGAAATGGGAATACAAAATGGAGGAGGCAAAGTTAGGGAGAAAGACAACCATCTTCAGTCCGCCATTTCTGACCGCTAGACATGGCTATAAAATGGCCATGTCGATATGTCCTTATGGGGATGGACGAGGCAAGAAATGAAATTCGTAAAAATACCGTATATGACTAAAAGACCTTTTAAAAGATGATCCAATTGAACTTAAGTTAAATATCTATTTCAAACGCATACATCAATGAAAAAATATCAAAATATTAAGAGTGTGTTAATAATCTCATTTCAGCACGTGGGAAGTTTCTCTCAATCTTCATTTGTATTTGCAAAGGGGAGTATGACGCTCTGCTTGGATGGCCATTCTGTCATCGGATTTCCTTCACCCTGGTGGACCAATGCCAAGATCCGGCCGCTCGACGTAACGTGACGTATTCCATTAAACCAAACATCATCAGGGACAACAAAGCGTTTCTTGGGCGACCGATCGGAGAGAGAAACGCCAGCTTTGGGGCCCAAAAGTTTGTAGAGCTGGAGGTGATAAAAGAAAAAGACTACATCCGCGACGACTGCGTTTTTATAAAATGCACGATTGATAGTGACGATATGATTCTTCTGTAAAGAGCGCTAGGCGGCCATTATTAGACTCTCATGTCCAGTGTACGACTTACACACTGTACTTTGCTCGAGCTCTTTTTAAGTGATATTCAATTATGTTGCCGTAAATGACCTTTGAAAGAGAACGTCACATTTTGTAACAAAGACGTGTCTTAATTTTCGATATACTGTAGCTGTAAATCACGTACAATGTATATTAACTTAATATGATTTATAGTTTAGCATTTTTCTTTTTAATCATAGTTGGAAAAAAAATTGTTTTTTAAAGTATTTTCGTTGTGTTCTTATGTTTAACGGATTCCCAAGTAGAATAAAATTGTTCGGATTTGACATTTGAAACAATAAAAGACAACTATTTATGGTTATCAATTACATATATCGAGTAGATCTTGTAACCCGTTTTAAAACAACAGTTTGGTTTACAATTCGTGAACTGTCATTGCCCTGAAACAACGCACTTCGGAAAAAAATTTCAAACTGCGTTAAATTTGTGACCAGGTCAACGCACCAGTTAAAGATGATTGTATTTCTAGATGAATTTTGTATACATGTATTTGTCTATTTATTATTAACTCCCCCCCCCCCCACACACATACATACACAACCTCACACCCAGTCATTAGACCCACACACGACTCCCAGTCACTCGATAACAAAGCAAGTACTATCGTTGTTTTTTTATAAAGGGGGGGGGGGGGTGATTAAGTTGAAATCTTGACAAGCAATAAAAAAACAAACAAACAAAAAGAAACCCCGTAAAAAACCGATTTCAGAGCAATTTCCGTCGTATTCCGTGGGGGAAGGGGGAGGGGGGGGGGGAGGGGGAGGGGGTGGAAAGAGTACGTGTACAGTGTACCTGAAACGAATTTCATTTCATACCCCCCCCCCCCCCTTCTTCCCCTAAATTGGGTGAGTTTCAAAATTCAGTTTTCTTTATGTAAAAATAAGAAAAAAGTATGTTGCGAGAAAAAGTGTGAGTCTGTGCAACGACGACAAGTGACCCCCTCAGAATATTGACCCAGGGGTCAAATTTCTTCGGAAACACTGACCCAGGGTCAGTATTTTATGACAAGTAGGGTCCTTTTTCTACAGTAGAAAACCATTCCAGACCTGTAGATATACGACCCCCTGCCCGTTGAAAGCTGACCCCATAGAATTTTGACCTCACTTATAAACTACATAGGAATTATAGAAATTAAAAGCGATACGTTTATATCATTCATGTTTGGTTATTTTCCCGGGGGTGGGGGCAGCGAAAGCATATCAATCAATCATACTTTATTTCCTCTGATATGACAACATACAACTAGCATATGATTATATACAATTTATATATGCACACACACACACGCTCACACACACCCACACACACACACACATTACATGTACACATACATGAAAATGAAAACAAGAGAAAAAGTTATTTACAGTGTCCCATAGGGGTAATAGCCTTGAAGTGGATCAGGTAGTAGCGGAAGTGGCAACTGTTATGGATCGGAAGTATGCTGCCGCTGTCGCCCGAACAAGATTGAAGTTCAGAATGTGGAATGATTTATTGTCCGATTCATGATTTGTACGACGCCCGAGAAGTACATGAAATAGGTCGTTTTCAGAAAGACCACATAATTCCGCGCATAATTCTATGTTAAAACAGTTTGTTATTATGTTCCACCAATTTTCACGTATTACCACAGTAGCTGGGCAGACACAAGAAGAATGTTGAAACACGTCGACAAAGGATTTACCGCACAGAATACATGAATAGGGATTTCCATTGAAACTTACACTTGTGCAGAGTTTACAGATGAACTTGCAGAGTTTGATTTCCGAATAGTTTTCAGGTATATTCCAAATCGAGGAGGGTTTTGACTCTCTGAAAATTTCTGTGAAAACTAGGAAGTCAGGGTCATGAGACATCCGCGCTTTTCGTTGAGAAAGGTGTGAATTAGTAACATTGTTGCGGACAATTTTCTTCCAGCAAGGTTTCTCGGGAAAGGTTCCGTCTTTTAGAAAATCCCACAAGTAAACTGTAAGGTTGTAAGATTGGAGAACCTTTATAATATCAGGAATAAAGCCAAACTGATTTACGGAAAGATCGTGTAAGTAAGAAAATAATCTCGTTAGAAATATCCTTTTTGTTAACGTTTTTGGGTCTAAACGACAAAGTCTCCCAAAGAATAAAAGCTTCCGAACGTCAATCTCTGCGTTGATAGGTAATACATCAAAAAAGGATTCGCACATGTCTGATCTGCACAGTTTTGGTAAATCCAGCGAGTTCTTACAGACAAAGTGTTGAAATGCGTTTAGTTTGTTTTTGTCTGTTAGAGACAAGTTGCACCAAAGTTCGCATCCATAAAGCACTGATGGGAGTACAATTTTTTTGTATAGATGGGATAACGTATTAGGGTTAAGAAATGGTGTGCCAAGATCGGATAATGCAAAGTAGGATTTTCGTCCTTTGTTGCATGCTTCGTTTATTCTATCCGAAAGTTTACACTTGTGGTTGATTACGATTCCTAGATGGTTGTAAGATTGTTCACAAGACACTTTTGCAGGACCTAGATGCCAGTTTGTGTTATCTAGTTTAGCTTTTTTAGCGCGAAACTGTAGAACACATGATTTAGACGCATTAAATGTAAATCGCCACTTGCAGGAATAGTTGTATGCAATATTTAACAGTGTTTGTAGCGCAAGCGGAGAAATACCAATTAGAGCCAAGTCATCTGCTAAGGAAGTGCAGCTGCTAGGTATATTGAGTATACCTGTGTTTGGACTACCGGACTGTATGGCATGGATGAGATCATTTATGTAGACAAGATAAAGGAACGTTGATAGTACGCCACCCTGTCGAACACCTTGTTGTACGGGAAACCACTCTGAACGAGTTTGATTTACGACAATTGAGCTTAGGGTGTTTTGGTGGCATTTGTTAATGAGAGACCATAATTTGCCCTTAATACCAAGTTCATATAGCTTAAACATTAGTCCAGGCCTCCACACCGTGTCAAATGCCTTGCTGGTGTCAAGAAAACATACGAATACATTGCTTCCTTGTTCTAAATTATGTATTATTGTCTCTTGGAGATTAAATGATGCTGTCAGACAACCTAGTTCCTTCTGAAAACCCTGTTGTTGAGAATGTGGAAAATCTTTAGTTTGTAAAAGTTGTTGATTGATTCGATTGTACACAACCTTTTCAAAAAGTTTAAAGAGGCATGGTAATAAGGCTATTGGTCTGTAGTTGTTGCAGGAATCTTTAGACTTGTTTCCTCCTTTATGTAATGGAACTATAAGACCACGTTTCCAACAGCGAGGGATATAGTTATATTGCACAATAGCATTAAACAGCTTCAAAATACAAGCGATAAGTGATGCACCACCATGAATTATGTGTTCATTGGTTACAGAGTCGTCACCGGGTGCTTTACGTAATTTGAGTGTATTTATGGCTGACGTTATTTCTGCTGTTGTAAGTTGACCCCCTGGTATATACCCCGGATCCTCTTCACATTCAGTCGTAAGATGTTGGTACTTATCACTAATCGTGTTTCTGAATGCGTGATCGAAACTATCGTCCTCCAACGGAGTATATAGTTTCCTATAGAACGAAGCGAACGTTTCCGTAACACCTTGTGGGTCTGTATGAGTAACTCCTTCTTCGTCGCGGATTTCTGGGTAGATTCGGGATCTCCTTGGCTTTCTGCGTTTGGTTAATTTCCAAAACAGGCGGACGTCAATTTCTGCGGCTTTGTCAATGTCACTGTATACTTTTTGCATATATTTTTCGTGTTCCTCATTAAGAGCATTTCGAAATTGTCGCTTTGCCCGCTTGTACTCTCGGTATGGCTTAAATTCCATCCCACGGGGTCTTCCCTCGGACACCCATACCCTACGTTTGTTCCGTTCAATTGTATGTAGATTTTTGACAGATTTAGTCCATTCTGGTCTAGTGTAAGGGTTGTATTTAGAAAAGGGGACCGAGTTTTGAGCGCAAGTAATTAATATTTCCGTTACATCACTGACGAATTTATCAATGTCTTTATCCACCCTGATTTCGCTTAGTAGTAACTTGTGTATGTTGCGTTCCACTTGGTTTCTATATGTTACAATGGATTCAGGTGTTGCCTTGTGCCATGCGGGTAATATGGTGTTAGAGTTCATTAGAGAGTGCCTTTGAATTTTAAGGTCAAAATATGCTAAAACCGGTAGATGATCAGATGTGATGGAAAATGCACCCTCTTCAATAATCTTATACCGTTTCAACCCATTGAGGACATGTTTGTCAAAAAGAATATAGTCTAGTGTTGTACTCTTCTGGGTAAACGTGAACTGCTCCCCCTCAACGACAAAATCCTTGTTTTGGATCATAATTGATACTTGGAGACAAAATTAGATAATAATTCCGCCTTAATCAGGTTTGTATCACTTGTGTCAACTAAACTTCCGTTGAAGTCACCTGCAATAATAACTTTACCATAACATGAGTAATATGTGTATAGATTTTCGAGTATGCTAAGTTCTTGCGTGTAAGCATCAATATTGCTATCAGCTGGCAAATAAACACCGATTATGTAGTATGTGTTACCAGAATGATCATCGAGTTTAATTCCTATAATTCGTCTGGTATTATAACAACTGACTTCTTTTACAGAAAACATTAGGGATTTCTTATACATGATAGCGACGCCCCCTTTACCGGTGAACGCCGAATTACCGTGCATTATATTTTCATCGTCAAGTTTGACAAAACAAGCATATTCATTGTGAATAGAGTCAAGATAATTGTGTGTACTTTCTTTAAGTTTATGCTCTGTTATGACCAAAATATCACACTTTTCTTTTTCTAAAAGAGTTGACAAACAAGTTGTAGATGAGATCACACCCCTTACGTTCCATGTCATCAACACAACCATTGAGATAGTAAAGTGTAAAATACTAGTTTTGTTCCACATGTATATTTAGGTATTTGTCTGGGTACGGACGTCAGTGGGAGTTTGATCAGTAGTTGTCATGGACGTCAGTGTCCCAGTCCTCCTTATCAAGTTGGTTCGCACATTTTTCCTCCCATTCCCTATTACTCATCCATCGCCTGCATCGAACTCCTTCAGGCCAAAAATCGGGAGCTTCAACAGTTTTGACAAATTCTAACGGAATGTTTACTTTTGCAGACAGGCGGGATCGGTAATATTTCGGTGTAAATAACATTAAATGGGTTGTTTTTACTCCTTTGCACTCGATAAAGTTAGCTATTCCGGACTTTGTAGATTTTTTATCAATGCCCGATAGATAATATGATAATAAGATTAGACAGAACTAAGTAAGCGCCACCCGTTTTACTCTTTTACATAATTATATAACATCACTTTGAACAAAGCAATGTCTGTGTTCATCTTGAAGTGCATGTTCTTGTCAGCTTACCTTGTGGAGCCCTTCGCCAAAGCTTTTTTAGGGTTGTGCCCCCCCCCCCCCCCCCCGAGGTATATGCATTTTTTTTCATTATGCTCGCTTTGATAAATCGGCCCCATCATTATTGTAGATGAATTAATAGACATACCTAAACTTAATGATTGCGTATTGCATATTTTTAGAAGAAAAAACCCAGAAGAGAGATGTGATATCCCCAAAGACTGGGTGGGGGGGGGGGGGCGCTCCTTATAATTTTATTTTTTTCCCTTTTAAACTTAAAAATGTTGCCATGGAAGGAGAGGTTGGGGATTCGACTGCGTTCTTTTAGCCACAAACAAAACCGCCATCTCTTGTAATTAAATTGTAATTTCGCCTGTACAAAAATTTTTGGCCTCTACAGTTTATTTTCATATTTTATTTACATATTTGATGATATTATTGAATTTTACTGATTTAAGTGGATAAACAAGATGACTTTAGGTGTCTTATGGTGACAATTCTATAGAAACATTCTATTGAAACATATTTATGACTACAGGTGCATGTATGAGTGATTGATTCTAATAGATTTTGATCAAGTCTGCTGTCCTTTCCGATATATTTCATTTTATCAAATAATATATACAACATGAAAGGACACTGCTTTTAAATTCCAAAGTAATTTAAGAATGTTATACTGCCATTGTATTAGCATGGCATGGTTTTTTTAAAATGTACATTGTAGTTTTACTCAGACTGCACTCAGTATCGGTCTATAACTACCGGTATATCAAATACTTGTTTGAGTAAAAAATAATAGCAGAGACAAATTTGTGTTTATTCCAACCAAAGGAAAGGTCACAAAACGTTTTGCGTTGTTTGATGTTCTGATATTGAAGTTCCTAAATTGTTTCCTACATATGCATCAAACTCTATTCTAATCAAAAGGTAATGATTAATGGCATCGCTGAATCAAGTTATTGGAGGATGCAATGTTGCAGTCATTCATGTTTACCTGACAGATGCATTGTGCCTAAAATAAACTTAATAACTAATCAGATCTATAACGAACCGTCAAGTACCTGTACACTCCAATCATCCAAAAATTTTGTTCCATGTTTCTTGTGCATAGTTATGACCATTTTCTCTCCATTTTGATTTAGATGTACATGTTTCTCTCTTTTTATCTAATAATAAGTTGTACATAATTTTGCAACCTCCTTTACAATTTCTAGTAAACAGTAGGATATGATCAGGGATAACAGGTCCATATTCTTTTATGATTTGTTAGTTTGGTATGTATAAATCATTTTGTATGCAACCAGGTCCTCACAGCAGTTCTTAAATCTCGTTTTTTACAAATCAACAAATATATCTTAATAGATGTTATATTTTATCGACACTCACTCACTCAGCTTAGAGATCACTTTTTTGAGAAAGGTAACAAAAAGCAGCTATTTTTCTTTTTCTAAAAACTGTTAATAGTCAGTAAGATTGCCTAGGACACTTATAAATGGGGGATTCAAGAAAAGTTTAAAGTTATTTAAGAATATGCCCGTATTATTAAATTTATTTTAAATGTCGTTTTTAAATACCACAGTTATATTCAAATAAAGTCGAAGTCAATGCCAAAGCATTGTCATTGTTTCTTTGCAATTTGCTCTAACAGTTATATATAACGAAGTTTGCAAGTACATTCTTAATGCAGACACGTTACTATAAGCATCGTTTTTGAAAGTGTGTGTGTGGGGGGGGGGGGGGGGGAGAGACTCATCCAAAAAATCTTGAAAAAAAAAAAAAAAAAGGAAATTAGGAATTTTCCTAAAATCTTCAAAATCCGACTCCGGATTGAAATTTTCTTATTTCCATATCAATTTTTTACATGCCCCCAAAAAAGTGGGAGGGGGTAACTCCATGATAATTCAATTTTTTATATGTAAATTCAAAAAAATTAGTTGCTGCGAGAAATGGTGGGGGCAGCCCCCCCCCCCCCCACCCGATGCTACGTGCCTGTAATGTCAATTTGATTACAACAGAATATGAAATTCATGCAGAATTATTTTTAAAGTTTTCTGTTTCTTGTATTCAATTTTAAATTCGAAGGTTTAGGATTGGTGATGTTTATATGGTTTCAAATTCAAGCATTTTTTTTTTTTAAAATACATTCTTTTTAAGCCTTCCCATAAATATGCCCCCCCCCCCCCCCCCGGATAAAAATTTCCTGAATTCACGCATATGATGAGATGATCATGTGCCTATTTCATACCAATGGTTAATAATAATTGTGAGAGAGAGACCATGATGAATAATTTTGTCTTCCCCAGTAAATATACTGGTATCAGTTCTTGTTTACAATTTGTACGATTTTTTTTTTCATTTAGATTGATATCGTTCCTATTTATTTATGTTTGAACAATGTACTTTAGTAAAAGAAATAAGTACAGTGTACATGTATCTTTTCTTTTCTTTTTAATTTGACAAATTAAAAAACAAACTGAAATAATGATGAAAGGCAATGGCAAGCGATCAGAAAAGCGAACTGAAGCTGGTTATTTGTAAGTACCACGCAGGCAATGCAATCCCCCACTCACCACTATCCCTGTATCCACCCTAAGGAAATAGAATGGACCCAAAACAAGTACTGTAAACATAGAATATGTAATAAAATTTAGTCAATATTCTACGGGGTCAATTTTTCTACAACCCACACGGAAAAATATGACCCTAAGGCCATACATGTAACTACAACTGAGTGGGTCATTTTTCTACATAGAAAAATGACCCTCGGTCAATATTCTACGGGGGTCACTTTTCGTCGTTACATGTGTTCGTTGTTACACCAGCACCCTTAATTACCCCCCCCCCCCACCTCCGATGCTACATAAGAGAACGCTTGCTTCAACGAATGCATTGTGAAAAAATGCTGTCCTATAAGTATAGATATTTTCACACTTTATCTGTTCGTATTAAAAGATTATCTAATTCTATAATTAATTTTTTGATTAAAATTTGCATGGCATAACATGTTCAACTTGGCCTAATTCAATAGTTTTTATTTCAGCTTCAACAAAGGCTTCAAGTTGTTCCAACATAGTTTGTTAAAACATGCTGCAAATGAGACGTTTAATATGTTTTACGGTGCAACCGTTGGGGCGATCGCAGCATGTGATCAAATAATGAATTATGATATATCAATAAAAATAAAAGTATCAACGTAACGTAAATGAATTTGAATGCAAAATAAAATATAAAAATGCCTATTTTTTCTAGTAAATTTTCATAATTCATAATTTATAAGATTGTTTATTTATTTAAAGCTGCTTGGTCCGATTTTTTCATTTATCTTAGAAAGTTATGGACTTTCTCCTATTTACACCAGCAGAATCAGTCTCCTTTCAAAGTTAGAAATATTCAAAGTAAATAAAAATAATTTCTCTTTGGGCAAACGAAAAAACAAACCAAAATGCATCACGGGAATGTTTAGAAAAGGAAACCGCATGGTTCCGTCCCCCGACTGATTGGGGTTATTCAACCCGCATGCTATGCATCGATTGTAAAGAAAGCAGACTTTAGAAATATTAGCTAACAAAACATACACATGTTTATTTGTAATTTGTCTGATCATTTCGACCTTTATTTAAAGCGATGTCAAATTCGTAATACAACCATACCCGTCTCGTCGTCAGGGGTGAAATTTAACACGAGGCGGAATAACGCGGTACCTTTTAATGTCGTTTGTTTTGTTAGCAAATTTTGTACGTATTTTTCTTCATTGAAATTTGGCATAATTGACGGGTAAAACTACTGCAATGTCCATTATTATACATATACTAACCATAGCCATCGTTTAAAAGCGTGCATAAAATTTGATATAAAATCGAACCAAGCAGCTTTAAATAGAATTTATCTCAGATACAATGTTATTGAATAATAAAGATTTTAACATAATGTTTATTGCAGTTTATTTCCTCTTTTCTTGCAGCAGACATTTTTCTTAAAATTTACTTATCATAGAGTCCCCCCCCCCCCTGTTTAAAAAAAATATAATTTACGTATAAAAAAAATTTGCTGATCATATAAGAAAAACGGTTTTGGAACCCCCCCCCCCCGGGGAGGATGTAATAAATGTGAAAATAAAGATACCATTGAGCAGTTAAAGAGCTAAATGCATACTACGCGCTCACCATTCCTCACCCGGATTGGAATTTCCCTGATTTTGAGAATTTCTTTTTCATTTTGCTTGTAAATATTTTTTGAATGATGCTGCCGCGCCCCCTTTTAAAAAACGTTCCTGGAAATTAATTACTGTAAATATATATATAGTGAATAAAATAAATGTGAGCATTTATCCAAATGAGAGCAAGTTACAACTGTTTCCTATTTTAAAAAAAAAATGTCCCCATTCGTTAGCTTTGCAAGATTTTGAGAAGATTTTGGTATTTATATTTCAGCATTTACAATAACTACTTAGAGTAATTTCCCCTTATTGTGACGTCAAAGTTCACGTCGTCTGTCTCTTTGAAAAAACCCTGAAAAACTAAGTGAAATATACTGTTTTTTTTTACTTAAAAAGCATGATGTTCTTGAAATTACACAATTTATCTGTTTCTCAAAAGTTTTACTTTGATTCTCGCGAGAGGAATCAAGTCTAGTGAGATCGTCCGACATTGATAAATTGCATTGTGGGTCGAAATTTACTGACGCCGAAAAATTCTGTGGGATCAATGTGTAAGAAATCCATTGTGACGTCACTCGAAGGAACGACAACTCTGTTAGTCTTATGTAATGGAATTATTTTATTTGCAATGCATGATGTACATAGTCTTTTATCTTGTTCTCGTGGGAGTGTGAAATGGGAAACCATATTTACAGGGAATTACTGGGACGATTAAAACAAGGCATTACTGGTCCGATTTACTGACGCCAAAAAAATCCGTTGAATGAATGTGCAACTATAGTCTGTCCCAAGATATTTATGCTGCATATTTGAACGATTTTTAATAAAAATACACATACCTGTGACTGAAGTGCAATTAAAATCGATGAAAGGGAAAATTCCCAAGATAACTTCATTCACACATTATCTTTTTTCCCTCGTAAAAATTCACAGGAACGAAAACAGATTTCCTACGGAGATTTATAATGGGGAATGTTGACATCTTTTCTCCATTCGGAAATACTCGGGACACCTCGCGCAATTTTTCAACGTTATCATCCGGGCGTCTTCATCTCCTTGGCAATGGAAAAACCTCGTAGACTTTTTATTTTTAGCCGTGTACTGATACCCGACAAGCTAGAGGGGGCGTTTCAAAGGGGAAATCTTGGGATTTTTTCATACTATTGAATGAACATCGTCTGAACCAAGAGGTATTTATAAATATTGAATAATTTAAGAAAATATGCGGCAAAAATATCTTGGGACAGACTATAGTCCGAATTTTGACGTTACGTCATATTTCACCAAACTATGTCATTTTGCCCTGCAAAAGAGCAGTACCGCAGTTACCGTGAAGGGGTTAATTCACACACGCCTTGCCGGTAGAGCTGCGCTCGCTATTAATACATCTCACTAATAGCGAGCGCAGCTCTAAGAACCAGTGTGCGCGGGAAAAAGAACGAGCTAAACCTACAGCTCATCAAACAAAATTTTTTGTCTACGTCCCATAATGCTCTCTAATGTTTTCACCCGAGTCGAGATACGTAAACAAAGACTAACAAAGTCATGAGTGACGTCACAGTGCTCTGGCGCTATATTTCCCGCGATAAATTTAGAGGTGGATGAACATCTGTAATATGCGTGTACTAGCTATTTCAGTATAGACTGCGATGCCTCATTGACATATGATTTGTTTTTATTTTTTTTTAATATAGAGATTATATAAATATATACTAGCAAGAGCCATACTTTACTGTCATATCGATCCATTTTTAAGCTAATTGTGTATGCATGTACAATAGGCAGATAAGTACATGTATATGACTAGGTAGGAAATAAACAATAGGGCATTTTAAACTAATTAAAAAGGAATAAAGAGAAAAAATAAACAGTTAAACAATTTATGTATATATTGCATATAGGTAAACACTAAATTTAAAAGTGGGAAATTACACAGTTCTACAAACAGGACCCGGGCACCGTCTCTCTCTCCTCTCTCTCTCTCTCTCTCTTGGGGTAGGGGGTTGCTCTGTATGTATCATAACCATTATAATTAGTACCTTGGGCATACTTATTGTAGAGTAGTACCTTGGGCATACTTATTGTAGAGCAATACTCTCTAAAAAATTCTTTGACGTTCGTTGATACCTAAACAACACCAGGTTGACAATGATGCAAGGTATATGTAATTCTTGCTGCGCTCGCCAGAACGGTTGCACCGTAAAACATAATATAAGCATGATAAGCAAGCTCTAAAATTAGACTCACTGTCTGACAAATGCCGCCATAACTCATTATATGGCATTCCGGTAATTCAAGGCGTCCTTTCGGTAAATAGGCCTACTGTCATTACTTTAATTCGGGTTACCCATGTATGACGTAGTTTGACGCGTGCGGCCTCAGACACAGAGGGGATGGATGGCTCCAGAAGACGTGAAATGAGTCGCAGACAGATATCTAAGAAAATGGAACGCAGAGGTTTGTCGTTTTATGATTTTCGATACTTTAATATTATTTCTTTATTAAAAGTAACAAAATCACGAATACCTCGATTCAATTGAACTGTGTTAATTGAAGTCTCAGCTTAGCTCATACTTGCCAACCTCCAACATGTGAAAATCTGGTCATGACCAGATTTGGAAAGTAAAAAATCTGGTCATAGCGCGTAACGACATTCACAACATATTTATCATGCATTTCATAGGTATATACAATAGAAATATGTGTTAAAACTTATGTGTAATACTTAATTGCAAAGAAGCATTTTAACTAACAGTTGCAGATTTTGAATTTTGTAAAGTGATCCGACACAGAAAATGGTAGGTTGTGTTCAGCTGAAAAAAAAAATGCAAAAAGAGTTTCTGCTACATTAACCTTGCTTTTGAACTCTGTAAATGATGGCATGAAAGTTGTAAGGGACTTGGAAGACTTTTGTGTATTAAAAAGCATTCTATACATGACTTAGTGTTTTTGAATGTTTAGTTAGATCAGTTTGGGCACAAAATCCAATATTCAAATGTGCGATACATAGAACGCAAAAGCCTCGTTTTGTCCTCGATTACTTTGTTTTACCTATGGAAATTCATTTTCCCAGATATGTTCATAGGTACAAAAATATCGGTTTCTTTTTGTTGGTTTTGATTCCGCTGGCCCCGATGAAGACCTTTTCTTATTGGAAGCCATCACACTTAATGATTTAAACCTTCGCTTAGTCAAACAACTCACGATAATAATTACACTTAATGTGTCTGTTATAGCCATCGGCATTGTTTACGCGTTACGTAAATCCAAGCTCAGCTTGGGTTCCTAACTGGAAGTCAAACGCGCAACGTAATTTATGAACCAAATCCGGAAATCGGGAGATTTTCGGGTTGTTCGACAAAAATCGGGTGAAAAGCATGACCCGCCGGGTCATAAAAAATAATCGGGTGAAGGGTTGAAAAATCGGGTGTGACCCGACGAAATCGGGTCAGTTGGCAAGTATGGCTTAGCTGCAGGTCTGTAGCACCCGGTATGGAAAAATTCGGATGGACGACCTGGGACCTACAGTGCCTCCCATAGTAAAAATCTGCAATTTACAGCGCACAAAAATTTGCGCTAGTTTTGGACTAACTTGTGGAAAAAATTAGTATCATTAAATTATTCAGTCAATTTACAAATCTACTAAGTACTGATATCAGTAGTTCACTTGCCTCAAACTTTCTCTGAACCACGCTTACCGACCTCGGAAATTGGGTGTGCTATATTCACGTCAAGATCGAGAGTCGCCTTTTTTTTACATGTAAACAAACTGCACCACTTCACTTTACGGGGCTGATGATGGTGTTTAATAGAAAAGCAGGGGTATAAAGTAAAGTGTTCATATCTGTAGTAAAATGTCTGAGGATTTTTTTGGAATCGAATATATGTATAGAATGTGCTCGGAAATAAGGTAAATCAACTGGCGCAATTTTTTGAATTGTGCGCCGTAAATTGCAGATTTTCACTATGGGAGGCACTGTAGCTCCCAGGTTGCCCATCCGATTTTTTTTAGACTGGGAACCACAGATCTGCAGCTAGTCTCAGCTGAGCACATGTCAAGTTCACACTCGTACACCATAAAGTAAAAAGAACTTGTATTAACAGGCACATACATATTTATATAAGCATCATTTTTAAAAGTGTCCGAAATTTTGACGCGCAAACAAAATCCTAATCCTTGGGGAATTAGGGATGTGGGTGTGCAAGGAACGTTAAACTTACATTTAAATGTCAAATTTTTACATATGGAAAATGCTCCCAAAAAGTAATTGGGAGGCAACGTACAGTGATTGGGAAGGCCAAAAATGTCAATGGGACTATGGCCCCACAGTTATTAATTTTAATGGGCCATTTTCATAATGAAAGGGCCATCTATTTATTCATTGGGGCCATTTAGTAAAATTGAAATTATCAAGGACCAACCTAGAGCAAAACAACTTCTATAAAATTTAAAAACTTAACCAACTGGTTAAATTTCATTTATTTGATGTGTTTATACATTTCATTGATGCAATTTTTGTTATGGTGTTTGCTTTAAATAAATGATAAATAAAATCAGTCTCTGTACTTCTGTGTTTTTTGGAGGTATTAGTCAAACCCTTTGACCCAATTATTATCGTCATGTAGAGAATCTTTCAAACTATGAAGATAACTGTAGGGAACGGTTTTTCTTATTATTTAAACATTAATTTTGCGAGTTATTAAATAATTACAAGTTACAACTAATTGTAGTATCGACACTTAAATGAATAAACATCGGTTGTAATTTTCAATGCAGTGTGGTTGCATCACCCATATTTATAACCCCTACAGTAACGATAAGCATGGTAAGACAGTCGTGAGTTTTAATAATCACAACAGGGATTAATTGAGGCTGTGAAAACGTCTTTTCAATTAGATAATCATCATTTTACTGCATTTGGGGTTAGTTTACATAATTGAGAACTCAGAATACTGGGCGACTTCAACTTCTCTTTCGGAGGAAATTCTGGAATAATCTACCACGCATAAAAGAGTGGAAACGTTTTTATTGGTTGTTTATTTCTGTTTTACCAAACACAACCAATGAAATTTGATGTTTTAAAACAAATGTATTAAAAGACGATTAGCTAAGTCGTACAGAGTAAATTTCCAGTGGACATCGCTAAAACTTTTATAACCGATGAGAAATTTGAATGCGCACTTCGGCGCGTAGAGTAATTGATTTAATGCGCCATTTTTCTCTTAAATGCGACTATGGCGCGTGGCGCATGTCCTTCCCAATCACTGTTAAAGTATAGAGCTAGATTGACTTTATTTTGAAGGCGATTGAGAAATTTATTTTAAATGACTTGTTTTTAATTAAAACAGAGACATAAATAACAGAGTTTGGCAACCGATCGAAATTTTGCGAAATCCTGCGGTCCCTATAAAATTGTAAAGTGTTCCCAGTTTATATCCGATCAGTAAATCTTTCTAATAAACAATTACATCGAAATATAAACTGCTTAAAACCTATTACCATAACATTCAAATTATTATATTTTCATGAGTTTATGTCTAATAAACAATATCAAAAGAGGAGATTTAAAAGGCAGTTGGCTACCCATCTTCCAAGATTTCGCCGATGTTTTATAGCTGGCCAATATATTTTCTATATATTTATCTTATTTTTCAATTTTTTGTTTCAAAAATGTCTAAAACCTATGCACACTTTTCATTAAAACAATATACTTTTGGTTTAAGATCATTATCTCAGTTTATTAAAATGTAGTTCTGAAAGTAAAGTTGGTCCCGTATCATTTTCAACAACAAAACACACTAATGGCAGAGTTGCCAATCTCTGTTATTTATTTCTCTGATTAAAATTACTAAATCATTATGATTTTTGTCCTCTGCAAAAAGTTTTCCCTCCAAATTTTCCACAGACCTGTACTGTGGTTTCATCAATATTCGTTGAATACCAACTTTCGTGGATTTCGTTGTTAAGTTGATCTACGAAATTATATGTTCATTGAAGTTCAATTTCAATTAACATTTTGTATTGATAGGATCATTGGCCACGAAATTACGTATCCTTGAAACTGTGGTTTTTAGAAAATCCACGAAAATTGAAACCCACGAAAATTAATGAAACCACAGTATTTAGCAGATAAAACAACAATAGTTTTTTTGCATGTAATTCCTTAGAATAAAAAAAATTCTCTTAGATTTCTCTTTTGAATTCCCCCTTGCTCTCTAACTTTTCAGGTTAAAGATAATGATCTAGTTATAGCCCCCAACCCCGCCCCCCACCCTCTAGATCCTTGCTTTCTTTAATATGTGTGTGTTGAGAACTCATAAATCAACTATATGTACATATAAAGTAATTGCAATTTCTAGGATGTGGGCTGGGTTATATAATTTACCACCACCCACTTTTCTAGATCCTTGCTTGCTTTACTTTAAGTACAAGAGGTACAAGACATGTTAACATATTGACACATAGCAGGGTTATCTCTAAAAATTGAAGTAGAAGGAAGAAATAACGTAGAAGGGTGTCCAGGGTTTAGCACCCCCCCCCCCCCAAAAAACACTTTTTTGCAAAGTTATACATAACCTTAACCAAAAGATCCTTTTTTCTTGTTTTTCAAGATTTTATTTATAAGTTTAGCCCCCTTTCAATTTTCAATTTGCTTTGTGTAGTTTATAAAACTGCAAATTACGTTATTTTATCAAAGATTTCATCCTGACGACGTGATGAAGGTTGTGTTCATAACTTCATATACAAGAATTTACCGAAATAATGTTTTATAAGGATTTTATTCCACCACCAGTAAGCATCCTTATTCACTTTTTATACCCCCTGCAAACAAAGTTTGGGCGGGGTATATAGGAATCACCTTGTCCATCCATCCGTCTGTCCGTCCGTCTGTCTTTGCAATCGTGTTCGGTCCATATCTTTCTTATGGAGAAACATTAGAAGTTATTACTTCACACAAAGATTGCATATGACCTAAGGGTGTGTCATGACCTTGACCCAAGTTCATTTGGGCAAGTTCAAGGTCACTGGCAGAAAAAGTGCAAAATTCGTGTCCGGTCATTATCTTTCTTATGGAGAAGCATTGAATGTTCTTACTTTACGCAAATGTTGCTTATGACCAAAAGGTGTGTCATGACCTTGACTCAAGGTCATTTGGGTAAGGTCAAGGTCACTGGCAGAAAAGTGCAAAATTCTTGTCCAGTCCATATCTTTCTAATGGACAAATATCGAAGTTCTAATTCACATAAAGATTGCTTATAACCTGAGGGTGTGTCATGACCTTGACTCAAGGTCAATTGAGGAAGTTCAAGGTCATTGTTTCAAAAATGCTTAATACCTGTCTGTGTCATGTCTTGTATTAATGGAAATATTAGAAGCTAAAATTTGACACAAACCTTGCCTGTCTCAGGCTACATAAAATTATTTTTAGATTCTCATCCCCGTCTCTCTGAAAATTGCCTGCCCCAATGTATTTTTTTTTTGGAAAAAAAAATGTTGGGAAAAAAAATTTCGGAAAAAAACAGGCTTAGTTTACCAATAATTCAAAATGTTTCAATATCAAATGGCTGCTTGACATGTGGATTTTGTTTGATTCGAGTCATGTTTGTTAAAGTAAGGATGCAAATGTCCTCATGCATTAACAGTTAACTTAAAATAAAATAGAATTAAAGGATATAGAAATTGGTTTGTTAACTCATTTTAGCATTGACAGTTTTAAAAAATAGAGCAGTTGTTATTTATCGAAAATGGACGGTGAAATAGATTCATCCAATATTTTTAAGGCGTCGAGCTAATGCTCGGCAGCCTTCTAGCGATCGTCTGGATTGGCAATCGTCCAAAAATTCATGCACTGCACCGCCTTTTTAATGCGCATAAAAAATAAGTTCCTTGAAGTATTAAACGTATTACAAGATTTGTATTCCTTTTATTCAACTAAATTGTGTACAAAAAAACCAACTTTGCCTCCCTGGTTATTGACAACTCATTGCATTAGTATAAATTTGCTTAATCAAGAAATGGCGGATGAATACAATAAGGTGCAATGTAAACATTCACTAAAATATTATTTAAGTTTATCGCTTACATTTTGATTGGAGACTGTGCCCGATAGAAATAAAATTTGATATGTAAATGTATTTGTTATTGGGCATGGTCTCCAAAATAATTGTAAGCGATAAACTTATCTATAGATTTTATTGCAATTAATAAACACGATAATGCAGTTGGTTTGGTCGAGCATTTTAGATAGCACGTGTTGTGGATTTGTTTGTAAACAACCATAGCATAGGTAATCTTGTTTCAAAAGGGAATTGAAATAAATAAAAGTATGTTTTATTATTATAATTAGGGACACACTTAATGTATTCAAATTATGAGCCTGTGAAATGTGCAAAGACTTTTTAAAGCAGAAAGAAAATAATAATTTTTTTTTTAACTTTGAAATTTCTTCGATTTTTGTAACCATGATGAGTTATTGTATTATAAACTCATCACTACCTATTTTATAACGAAATATACTGATTATTGTTTTTGAAACAGCACAAAACGTTATTTATTTCCTTTTTTATTCTAATATTATTTGATAAACGACTATATATATTAGTACAGAAATTCAAATTATTGATATCATTCTATATAAAAGAAAATGTCAGCTCGACGCCTTTGTGGCCGTTCCGGCCTTTGATCTATAATTGCAAATATACATGCATTATGATTTTTATCTTAGCAGGGGGTATCAATTGCTCACAGTACCTCTAGTTTTAATTTCGAATCACTAGGCTAGTGTTTCTTTTATAAAACATCAACAACCTTTCCTCGTTCGAGTCAATTCAAACTAAAAAGCTTTCCCAACTTTGTGTAAGTCAACAAACTTGATTATTCAAGTCTTCTGAACAGTATTTCCATTTAATCAAGTGAATAAGCTCTAAGAAAAATTATTTAGAGCTTAAAAAGATATTTCAAGGTTTATTTCAGTGAACCATTACATCAAAACAGTTAGTTTATCTCAGAAATGACGTACTAAATTGTATTGCGCAAGCTAGGTCACAATAACCGCATAACACAACATTGCATCATTGTTTTTAATCTTTGAAAAAAATCAATTTGGGTCGTATAAGGGATTGTCTAAAAAGCTTCATAATATAAATCAAATTGTATGAGATAAATAGAACATCTATAATTGTGTGATTTTATATTTGCTTTATCCAACTTGTTGAAATGGTTATATTCACTCGGCAAGCCTCGCGAATATATACAGCATTTCAACTCATTGGATAAAGCAATTAAATTAATATAAAATCACACAATATAGATATCCTCTATACATACAAACTTTACTCTGGATGAGCAGAGCTGGTTCATTTTGCTTTTGGTGAACATTCTCATAAAGTTTAACGCAGTTATGAAAATTTATATATACAGAGGGGATTTTTTTAAATACAGGTACTTGATGATAGAAGCCATATTATTAAAAGTTAAATTATAAACTTTTTATGCAACCCGGTCAGTTGAAAGCTCAAACAATTAAGCTTTTCTGATCACTACATTGTCTGATGTCTGTATATAAACTAGCTTATTACTTGTCAAAATTAAACCAAACTTGGTACAATATCAAGCACGAATGAGTGGCTTTGTTTGATATAATATAAAGGGCAAAGTCCCATGCATTAATTCCGTGTTAAGATAATGAAGAAAGAATGATATAAGTGTATGGGTTTTACATAATTATTTGAATTCATTTTATTAAAAACCAAGAAGTTATATAAGAATTTTAGATACCAAATTGGAAATAGGAGGGGGCCCGGGGGTCAATATATCGTGGCCATTAAAATATTTTGAACCTTAGGACCTCTCCAATAACAAAGGAAATCAGAGGGGGTCTCAATACATCATGCCTGTTTGGGAGGGTAACAGTTAAAATTGACACCCCGATAAAACCGTTGTCAACCGACGCGAAGAGGAGGTTAACAATGGTTTTCGAGGGGTGTCAATTTCATCTGTCATCCTCCCAAACAGGCACTATTTATTTTATTATACTGAATGTCTTAATTTTAGAGAAATTTTTATTGCTTTTATATAGAAATGACATGAATTCTACGGCGAACCGTACGTGCATAATTTACGCGCATGTTACAATTCATTGTGTTACCCGTTGCCAAGTGTGTTGCTAACGCTGAGGGTAATAGAACGGATTATCAACTGTGTCTAAACCGATCAGATTTAAGTATGTAACATGAAAGTATAACAAAATATATTGGCATGCTTCTTGAAATATGGTAGACTTGATCATCGACCCTAAAGGGCAAAGATCTTATGAAAATATATATAAAAAAAAAAAAACATGAAGGGTAAAAAATTTAATTGTGAAATAGAAAATATCAAAGCAAATAAGTTAGTATACATAATCAATATACCCCTGTTGGTTGGGAGGGACCGGGTGTTAGGTTTATTTTTAGGTCACCTGAGTCACTCAGGTGACCTATTGCAATTGGTCTTTGTCCGTCGTCGTGCGTTAACAATTTTACATTTTTAACTTCTTCTTGAAAACGACCAGGCCAATCGTTTTGGTGTGAAGCATCTCTATGGTAAGAAAAATTTAAATTGTGAAATCCATGGCTCTACCACCCCTGGGGTGCCATGGGCGGGGCCAAATATGCAAAAAAAAGCCAATTAAATTTTCAAAAATCTTCTTCTCTACTTCCACACATGTGAGGAAGAAACTGAATGCATGGTTATGATGTCCATGAAGCCCTCTACCAAAACTGTGAAATTCATGGCCTCTGGTTCAGGGGTTCAGGCTCTAGGGTAGGGCCAATATGACCATATAGTAAAAATGTATTAAATCTTAGACCATAAATATTTGTTAAAAACTAAATGCATGATTATGATGTCCATAAAGCCCTCTACCTAAATTGTGAAATTCATGACCCCTGGGTTAGGGGTTCGGGCTCTAGAGTGGGGCAAATATGGCCATATAGTAAAAATGTATTAAATCTTAAAAAATCTTCTCTACTTCCACACATATGGGCAAAAAACTGAATACATGGTTATGATGTCCACTAACTCCTCTACCTAAATTGTGAAATTCATGGCCCCTGGGTCAGGGGTTCAGGACATGAGAGGGGGGGGGGCAATATGGCAATATAGTGTTGACTCTAAGGCAGGACCAAAATAGATGTATAAGACAGTGTTAATGCATATAATGTTTAAAAATTTTCTTCTTTACTCCCAAACACCTGAAAGGAAAGCTGAATTCATGATTTTGTAGACTAGATCTTCAAGTTTTTTGTCAAAATTATAGGTTTCACAGTTCTTTTTGAAAGATTTCAGGCAGGGAGGTGGTCATCATTACAAATTTATAATTTTTCTATTCCAGTATGAAACCTCATTGACTAGATGCATATATGAGACTCCTCGACAAGTTTTGTATGGGTTATATGCTACTCAGGTGACCGTTAAGGCCAATTGGCCTCTTGTTCATTATTAATATAAATATACTGTATCAAAAGTGTACATGGCAAGGTTGATAGAATACATCAGAACTCGCACAAGATACTCTCACAATATATCATATCCTTTATTGATTAAAAAGGTGAATTACATATTATAGTATGTTAATTACAGATGATTTTGAGAAAGGTGAACCTCTGCAGATTATTAAAGTTACAGACAAGAAAAGCGGTGGCGACATTATTCATGGACTAGAACTGAACGAAGAAAACTTGAAAAGGATATTGTTACATCCATTTGTCAAAGACATTCCCGTTGTCATCATCTCAATCACAGGAGCCTTTAGAAAAGGCAAATCTTTTCTCCTTGGATTCTTTTTAAAATTTTTGGAAGCACAGGTAATTCTAATAAGTTTGAAATATGACTGCTAATTTACTACATTTACATTCTATACTGTGTTTTTTCATTAAATTTTGTGATCTTTAAATGCCTCTAAATGCAACAACTAATCTCTTTGTATGAATTTACATGAAATTTATACAAGAAGTTCCCAAACAGTGATTTCTATGTTTAATATCGGTTAAAAACATATTTCATTCATGTTGTCAAATTATACCATGTTTTACAATTATTCAACAAAAAAGTTGATTTTACTGTTAAAAGCAAAATTTCAAGACATATTTTTCATGGACTATATTTTCATGCTCATCGATCTCAACTCAACAATCTTAGTTTAAACCGGTTTCTATAAAATAGCTGTTCTTGCTGTTACTAATTTACTCCCTCGGTGACGGTTATATATAAGCATTAATTAAATGATTTTTTTTTTACTTCGTCGTGCATCAGTGTAGCAGACAAATTATCATAACGCGCTAACCTATGTTATTAAATTTGTCTGCTCACCTGATGGCAATTATTGACATGACGACATCAAAAATAAATCATTCAATACTGTAATGTATAGGACCTTTGCTAATATTTTTTTCTCTTTTTCAATTTCATACAAAAAGGAATCTGTTTGGTTAAAAGAAAATGACAAAATAAAAGGGTTTGAATGGCGAGGTGGAACAGAACGAGTTACATCTGGCATCCTAATCTGGAGCAAACCATTTATATGTCAAGACAAATTTGGGGAAAAGGTAATATTAAGTTATAAATATAATGCCTAGTTTATGTAATATTTGATTCATGATGTGTATATATTTATTGCTATGATACAACTTCATTAGACCTTAGAATTATCCTGTTACGTTTCTTAAACCTTTAATTGGTAAAATTAAAATAAGTACCGGTATTGTTTTTTAGATGATTGTACATTTCTCTTATTTTTGTTATCTGCTAGTTTGCTGTATTACTTATGGATACGCAAGGAATTTTTGACAGGGAATCCACAATGAATGACTCTGCCAGAATGTTTGCCCTCAGTAGTTTGATAAGCACTGTACAGGTACAATGTATACTAAACTTACTTACTGTAATTGTATTTATTTATATGAGGGGTTTTGATATTGATACAATGCAGATGGTAAACTGTTAATTGTACTCTCGATATAATTTAATGAACCGAATCTTTAGATCTACAATATCATGCAACAACTCCAGGAAGATGACTTGAAGAATTTAAAGGTAAATTTTCTGGGATTTGTTATGTTTAAAATTAATTCTATTAGTACCAGTATTCTTATTTCTGTGTCTATAATTTCATTTCTTTTTTGCACCATGTTTTTCTTTTGTTTATTGATGTAAATATTCTTAGAAGTGCATCATTAGCACATGTAATTTACACAGTCACCCAGATTTGAAATTCAATAAATAATATGATTCAATTATTAAAAAAAATGTCTTGTTCCGCTTCAAAATACCGAGCAAGGCTCTTCAAAGAACATTTATGTTTATTAGTGAATTGAATTATTTTCAGTTGATATTTTTATAAAACTATTTTCTAGTTTTTCACTGAATTTGGCAAGCTTGGCACTGAAACTTTTTCAGACGGTGAATTCAACATGCCGGTAAGAAATTAATAGTAACTATACAGTTTACATTTCTAAATACGCCAAGAATGAAATTCATATAATTTAATCAAACACCAATTTACACATATAATTATGATAGTTTATGAATCTATGTCATATTTCTGTTAAAGAAACTTGTATTTTTGATACGAGACTGGGGATGTCCGTATGAATATCCCTACGGAGAAGATGGTGGAAAAAATTATGTTACAAAGATACTAGAGGTAGGTAATGTGAATGAGAACAAATTACGATATCTTACTTTTTCTGATGTTATACCCTACGCTGTGGAATCATTTTCATTTGTGGGGTCAATGTTGTTGGCAGCCAAAATTTTTCTTGTTCATGGTGACGTAATTTCGTCGGTAGCAAATTCCGGATAATTTCAAAAAGTATTAAACAAATGCTTGTATATACATGTATACTTTACATTCGTGGGGGTGTATATTTGTGGGCAAGGGTTATCCATGAAAGCCACGAGCATTGGTCCCCCATGAACAATGATGATTCACATTATTAGATACATGTATTTTGGAGGTATATTTGACAATCTTAATTGTGTCATCATGCATCAATATCTTTTGATCTATATTTGATAAAAGTTTAATATTACCACATCAAAAATCCAACCTTTTATTTTTTATTCCCACTTAGCCAACATGGTGATTTTTATGTGTGTATTATGAAAAGTAGGTAAAGCGTCGGCATTTGCGAATATTTATTCTCACCAAATGAGCTAGGGAAAACAAAAACATACGACCATCATTTTCATACCTGAACAGAGTTTAAATAAAATAGAGCATCAATATTATCATTTCTTTCAGGGCCTCTCAACTCAATACATTGGTTGTGTCTGTCTTTTTCCTTTGTCTAGGAATGCTAACATATGCTGAAAATACTCCTGCAAACAACTTTTTGTCATCAAATGTGGCATTACTTAATCAGGTGTCATACTGGAGCATTTCAGTCTAGTTCAGAATGTAAAAAATCATATCTTGAAATTATATTTAATGACACTGTATGAATTAAACTGTATAATTTGCAGAAAGTTTTTAACTAATTAATGCAGCTTGATGACAAAACCCAAACCATTCTTTCTTTAATAGCATTCATTTAACATGGTACATGTATTGATAGAAACACCAAAAATATAATCATGATCGATGAATAAGAATTAATTCATTAAGTTTTTACAGAATCTAGTCATATCCAAAATACCTCTTCGTAAGTCAGTCAGTCTGTCCATAGAAGTCCTGTTTTGGTATTTTTTATCAGTGCAAATCTTCTTAATAGATTGCTTTAGAGTTTTACATGTAAAAGCTAGTTTTAACATGAAGGTATTTAGAACATATTGTTTAGAAGTGCTTTTCATCAGAAATTAAATATTCCAAGTCTATAAATGTTATGGAAATTTTTGGTCAGAATTAAAACATCACTTATCTTATGTATTTAGAATATCTCTTGTTAAGAATGCTCATTTTAAAGATATATTTTAATAAATAATTAAGGAAACAACAGAGCAACCAAAAGAACTAAAAGATATTCGCAGAGCCATTAAAAAATGCTTTCCAGATATGTGTGGGTTTCTCCTACCACACCCCGGCAAAGCTGTTGTGACGAAAAAAATGTTTGATGGACAAGTAAAAGGTACGTAAGTTCTGTGCTATTGCCATCTGTGGAAAAAAAATTAGATATTATCATCAGATAAATCTACTCAAAACAACATTTCATTTGAAAAATTCTCTCCCTGTATACAGAGAATAATACATACCTTTTTCCATATTACACCCAGGACAATATACATGTAGCCCAAGAAACCAATATCACCCAGAGGGCCAAATTAAGGCCCAAGGGCTGATATTGGTCAAGGGCTGATACAGTGTGTGATATGAAAAATGGTATGTATAATTACTGAATGACTGGTAGTTATTTCACAATCTCTTTATTATCGCAAATTATTGAGTACGCATAAACTATACATGAATTCTGTCTTATTTTCTATAAGAAACTTTTTAAATTTGCAAAAATGACTGAGGCAAATCAAAAATGCTATGCACATATTTCACCCACTTTCGCAAATTTTGTGACGCATGAAAAAAACGGATATATATATTTATAGAAATAACATATCTAAGATATAGTTATGCCTTAATTCAATGAAGACGTTATAATGCATTACTTAGGTCAGACATTGTTTTGTGATGTATGAATCATTGCCTAAAAGGATCTATTGCGAATAATAGTTGAATTTACATGTTGGGGAGATGGACTTCCCAGGAAAAAAAATCACTTTTGAAAATCAGTTTTTTTGTTATTTTAATTCCTATCGTACATATTTCTAAATTTTTTGAATTTGCATTTTAAACCTATCATATTGCTCTTGCAATTTAAAAATTAATCTTCAAAGTTGGCTAAAACAGCATTTTCTGAGTAAAATAGTTTTTTGGCCTAGATATCCTTCACGACCGGCCTGCTCCTAAAAAAATCTTTGATATTTTAATAAGTATTGTTCAAAGGAATAAATTAAGATTTAGAATTTTAACAGTAACACCAATATATTTATTTATGCAGAATTGTGCATTTTATATATTAAACTTCAATCTTCTTCCTTAAATGCACATTTGCTCTTTGAATAAAGATATTGATGGAAAAAGTATATACTTTAGCACTTCATTACATGTAAAAGCAATCAACTGGAACTAAACCCTAGTGTAAGCTTGCTTTGTTTGAGAACAAGAACCATTCACTCGTGTTACTTGAGACAGGTACCACGTAAATTAAATCATACCGAGCAAAAACTGTCGCATTTGCCTTTAAAGAACATCTTTATGAAATGGTGCAATTGAGGGAAAGTACTGCAAAGTAGATGCAGTTCATTCTTTGCAAAGAACATGTGCATTGGTGACATTTTAAGCCAAAAATGCAAGAGCAAGGTTTATAGATTAGAAAAAATGTTGGTGGGTCAGTTAGATTTTCCCATCTCCTTGCCATGCTGGCATTAGGTTTGTCCGCTTATACAAAGGATGCAGCTTTTAATATGGAAAAGAATTCAGTTGAATGTACAGTGAATGATGATAGTGTTCAAGTGCCTTGTAAAAATCTTTCTGCGTCAAAAACATCACTCTTCCTGTTATTTCTGTGGGAAAAACTAAGGCGACGTGCATTATTTGTAGCAAAGAGTCAAGAGGGTTTGCGACTTTTGAAATCCCGTCACGAGAGACTTTCGATATGTCATTGGTTGTATATAAACATATTTAAAGAACATGTATCATAGAATGTAAACTGAATCAAAATTTTATAAAACTTTTCATAACTCATACTGCATAGACAATGACTGTGAAACTTTTTTTTCAATCACTATACATTATGATTTATGATTCTATAACTAGAATCTGAGAGTTTACTGTGTATGGCCTAAAATCAAGACAGAAATTGATATTTTTTTTGGAATTTAGATAGAAACCAATACTGGTCCTATTCAATTGTTATTTGCATAGATCCTTTTTACCTAATTCCCAAGTGGAAAAAATTAGAGGTGTTCCGAGAGGGTTCGATACGCATCTGTATCTGCATGAATTATTCAGCCCTGCAGAATTTGAATCACCCCACGAGACTAATACGATATTTTAAAAGTTAGCTGTATTGTATTTGCAAAAGCCCTGTATTTATTACTAATTATATAAAATATGATAATAATTCTTTAAAAATTAAAAAGTTTCATTGATGTTTCCAATAGGATTAACACAAGTTAAAAAAAAATAAAATTAACTATTATGCAAGCTGTGTTTCAAGTCGCCTCAAAAAATATATTTCTCGCTATTGTCACAGATCAATTTTCATTTAGAATAAAATGGGTGATCGTATAAATACAAAATCTACATATTATGAAAATCATGCTTCTGACGCAAGGTATATAATATATAGATTATTACGTGGCCCTTTTTTATATTGCATCCTATAATAACCCGAGGTTGCTGTATATCATATACCTAGTAGTGTATCAGCCCAGATACACATGTTTTGGACTAGGTGAGACAGCAACCAAAAGCTAGGGCTGTATTGCCCTCGGGGCTGATATTTCTCTGCCTCAGCCCGTCGTCAAGGGGGTGTATTGCCCTCAAATTTAAAATCGCTAATCCCAAAAATCTCTGCTTAAAATAAAGACTAGTTTGTGAAATAACAATAGAATAACAAATAAATAATATTAAGCATCTCCTTTCACGTCTGAATATTTTTTTTATTGCTTAAAATTGAAAAATAATAATTCAACTAGAGACGAGCTCGTTGCAAGCAACGATTAGGTTTTCCGTCGTAGCTGCGTCATACTTGTGACGTATTACAAAAAATTGATAGCTGACCATAGTACAATATTAGATGTGTAAACACTGAGAAACAAAGTATTATATTTCTGTGACCGCGTAGATTTTACGGTGATAGAGAATTCGTCTGGATCTGCATCGGTCGTGTGCAGTACGAACCGGGTGAGGGAATGTTGGCGTAAAGTGTATAAGGTAAAAGGTTGGGGCGCGCTGTGGGCCGTAAGCTAAAACGAAGGGTAGGTTTGCCGTATTCCCGAATGTCCACCAGTATACAGTTCCAGAGAAATAAACAGGCAATTGATGCAGGATTCCACATTATTGGACGAGACTCAACGATGGCAACAATTTAACAGACAGAAATGTTACAAACAAGTCGGATATGGCCAGAAGTGGCCTCCGGACTCAAGACTCTGGGAGAGTAGGACGTGGCCGGGGCTGACCGCCGTATTCCAGACTGCGCATTGACAATTGTACATAACTATTTATAAGAATCTTAACAATGAGTATAAATTGCAATTGACAGGTAATGGATATAAGTAAGCTGAGTGAAAGGTTCACAGATATAAAATAATTAAATAAACTCAGTGAGTCTTTGATGTCCAAGAAATGAAAATCTGATAATTGCACAATGTTGTTTTAAGAGGTTAACAGTCCTTGAGACATGACACTCTGTCTCTTTGAAATCACATATAAAGTCTGAAAAGTGTCAATCACTAAATAAAAAAAGTAACTATGTAAGAAATAAACTGTAAGAAAAAAATACGAAACAGGTGTTGAATTTTACAAGTAAAGTAAAAAAAAAATTATAATTGAACAGTGCATTTTGCACGATGATACTACATGTTTATGAGCAAATACAGATCTTGACACGTTGTCTCTAGTTTGATTCACCGCATTTTATTCACAGAGTGGGACTGTGGTTATGCCCGGTACGAAGGTAAAAAGACCATTGGCAAACGTTTTACACGCATTTTTATCGAACGCAAGCGCCAATGAATCTCTTAGTATATATGCGGAGATCCTGGATATTTTACAGGGGGTTTTGAAGAATAATTTTGTATTTCGAGGAGGTGGAACATGCGCGGATCAGAAAATTTTTCCGGGGTGGGGGTTGAAAAGTCAGACGGTTATTTGAGTTTGCCAAGGGATGTCCGAGGCATATTTGGTAAGTTTATAATGTACACGTAATTGAAAGAAATTTCGCTGGGGGGGGGGGGGGTCTGGAACCCTTCCCCTTCTAGATCCGCGCACGGAGAAGACCGATGGCGGTAATTTTACTGTAATTTTAACCATTTTTATTTAATTATTCATGTTCATAATTATCAGAAAACCAATATTACCTTTCAAAGCAGTTAAAACTTAAGATACAAACCATTTAGTCTCGGTGAGTATTGCGTCTGCGTACGAAAATAATGGCAATTTTCAAGAAATTCGGATGGACGATCTGTGTCTTAGGTCGTCCATCCGATTCTTTTTCTGACTAAAAGCTACAGTCCTGCAGTGAGAGATTGTCAAACTCTTATTGATTATGTCAATTTGTTTGTCTCAAAGAATCATTTTTTAAATCAATAAAGTTTTACCTTAAAAAAAGAAAGAAATCGGGCACGATTTTCAATGTTAGCATTTTACAATTTTATGGTCTAATAAAATTTCAAGAAACAACTCTTCATTGCTTTATCCGAAATATTGCATGAAAAAAATTTACATCGCATTTTTTAAATTACAAAAGGATATTCAAAATGAACTTGGATTAACCGCTAACAAACAGGCATAAAGAGAGATTGAGAACCAATTTCTTCTCTTTTTTTTTTTTTACATCAAAAGAAATTCAAAAATAAATCAAAATATATTTTTTCTTTGTATGCGTTAATGAAAATGTAGATCAGCAAGGGGTTCTTTTCCGTGCAAGCACCTGCTTAACAGATTGTTACACGGGTCTACAACGATGAGATATGTCGTTGTGGCAATATTGTGGGTGAAGGATGAATGTGTAGTTTGTTTTTTAAGTTTATTTTTGATACATGTAATTATATTTATCTGGATCGGTTATGTTTGTTAGTTTGTTTGTTTATTAAAGAGGGGAATAAAGAAATGAGTAATTTCCAAGCGCGTAGCATCGTTTTTGAAAGGGGGGGGGGGGCAAACTCATCCAACAAATCTTGACAAGAAAAAAAAAAGAATTTTTTGTTTGAATTTTCCAAAATTTTCAAAATTTCACTCATAATTTCATGATTTTCATAGCATTTTTTTTTTTACATGCTACCAAAATGGGGGGGGGGGGGGCAACTCCATGACAATTCAATTTTTTATGTAAATTTTATAACTATAGTTGCTTCGAGAAAAAGTGGGGAGAGGACATCTTTATGTCATATAATATGTGAAACTGATTTTATTCCACCCACAAGCTTGAAATAATGAAATCATTTTAAGGAAAACAATATAAATAGACGTCATAAATCCCATATCAAACAACATATTACCACTTGATTCTGCGCGTCTTTTTAATGAATTTATAAACAGCGGCAAATCCTAAAATGTATTTTTAAAGGTAATGTTACATGTAGCTGCAAGTCTGTAGACCTTGTATGAAAAATTTCGGATGGTAGTCAATTTTTCCGGGATACAGACCGAGCGGTACATATATGCAGCTAAGGTAACTAAGAATAATTCCAATAAAATACTTTGTTGAGTAATGCAAGCTTTTAAGAAAGCAATACTTATATTTGTTTAAAATATAACACCCAAATACTTCGTCTTACATTCGCTATTTGTAGAACAAGCAGAACCAGTATCAGTCTGACCGGCCTGTCCTAGCATTGCATTGCTCTGCATGTCCACAATTTCTTTTAAAAATTAAACACTTAAAGTGTTCATCTATATGGCTACACATAACGTACACACGTGATTCAAAATAACCCAGACGGAAAACGGTAAAGAATTCAGTCATTGAGTCTACGTTTTATAGAACTTGTAAGAAAACACATTGCGGGTCTGAATGTTTGTTGATATGTCAATCTATCAATATACAGTTTGTTAATTATTTTCGATTGCTAAGGCTACAGCGTATTTGATGAACATTGAACAACTTTTTTTCCATGCCACTTTTTTCCATGGAAGATAGCGAATACAAGTATAAAGCATTTATAAAATTTATTTAATTACCTCTTTAGAATTGTGTATGGAATAAATAATTTATAAGTTGCTGCTGAAGGTTGTTTGGTATTTTCGTTTGTAGATGTTTTGCAAGTAAAAAACCTGAAACGCGGGGCAAGTCATAATTAATATCCCTAATAACCGTAACTTAAAACTAGCGGCTTTGGATTCAAATATTATCGTATACGAATATTAAGTTCACTTTTTAAAATCATCTCCACGATGATAATTATATTATATCCATCGCAAATCAGTATTTTTTTTTTTTTTGCTTTGTTCTAAAGAATTGTTCTATCGGGAGCAATCCCGCGTTCGTTTAATTTGTCATGTCAGTAATAAACATTGTGCTTTATATGACGGCCGTGTATACGTATTGTAGAAAAGTTGAGTTTAATTACCATGCATTGGAACCATTTTATTAACACATCTTCCAGTACTGAAACAATTCAAAATGTCTCTGTTAAAGTAACACAGTCGGGGCGTTAATCGTGTACGTCCAGCTCTACAAGCACATGCACTGTCGTCTAGAAGCGACTCTCCTATCGATCGGTTACCTGAGTCTCGTAATGCATCTAAACATAGACAGGGGCACAGTTATGAAACAAACAACAAAAATAAGGTCAAAGAGGTTTATCTATATGAAATGAAAATGTACATATGTATAAAAACATTTGGGAATTTTATGTGGAATTATTTTTGCGCGCTACATGTATCAGTTAGTGCATTACAAGAAGCCCTTTCATAACCTCATAAACGTGCGCACCCCCACTAAAATGGACCGAACTGACAACAATTGTTTCTGCAAATACTGACTATAAATTACGAAAACATTAAATTGGATACTATAGAAGGATTCAAAATTAATTTCTTTACAACTTTGCTTCAATAATGCATTAGAAATGTTTATTCCTTTTTAAGTTATTGACAAGGAACTTTGGACGCCTCTAACTCCCTAATTATAAGGGCCAGCCCCTTTTTCGGTATACCGAATGAAAGGTCTGGGTAAGACCAAGAACTTTTAAAATACATGTTATAACAAATTTTTATCAGGTAGAAAACTAACACGGAAAATACGCGAATTTTTTTGATTTTTTTTCTTACCTTTGTTTCAACATCTATACCACCCCTTTTATTTGCATTTAAATAATAAATAAAATATATCTCGCACAAATTCAATGTATTAGCTTCCAAACCAGCCCATCTTTGAGACTCTGCCAGTCATCGTTAAAGCTAAACCCCCAGGACAACAGAAGTCGTTAAATTTTACTAAAAGGGGAATAACTCAAAACCGGATAGGGATTTTCCTCAAATAAAATATGCAACGACAACATCACGCGGCATGTTATCAGTCCTGAAAATTTCAAAACAATCGGTGAACAAACGAGCGAGATATTAAGGATCAAAGTTGGCGTCTAGAAGAAAAAAAAAATAATAAGAAATTTGAAAATTTTTCAGAATAATAGTAAGGTTTTCCGCTGAGAGCGGAAAACCTTAATAATAGCGCCAAAGTATGTATCCAAGTAAGGTAAGGTAACCTTACAACGGTTGTGTATTTAGAACAATAGCACGCTTTATTTAATATCACTTAACATTTAAAAATTATGGAGGGTATAGAGAAGGATGGAACAAGACTTAATCTTAGAAAACCAGAGTTTAGATTGTAAAAATTTAAGTGGTAAATATTAACTTAAAGTATTGGATGCGCTTATGAACGTTCTCAAACAACTTGCTATAACGGTATTGATTTTTATGAATGGAATTTGACAGGAAACTTACGAAATCCAAGTGAAAGAATTTGACTCATTACGAAGTTGCGTAGGATGGATTAGTTTCTCTCTCGATAATTTTGAATTCTAGAAGATAGTGCTTCATCTGATTCTCAGACGATAGACTCCCCTATACTGTATTTCAAACAACGATGGTTTGTCAACAAAGTCCAACAACTGTTACAGTTCTTACCATATAAAAAGAAAAAAAGGAACAAGTTTTGTAAATCCGAAAAAAATCTATAGCTTCTTCATTATAAATTATATTCCTTATTTGGAATTTGAATTTGAATAACAGTTTCTTATTTTAGATGTATCAATGATATAAACAACATCTCACTGTTGTTTTGATCTCGGCTCTGGTATCAACCCTAGGTATGGGCTTGGGCCGATACCAACCGCTCGGGCTGATACCGGGGCCGAGATCAAAACAACAGTGTGATATATTCTATATATATTAGCCCAAGAGCCGTTTGGCTCGAGGGCTTATATACAGTGACTGAGGGCTAATAGGGGAAGCGATATAAAAAAGGCCTGATGATGTAGTGATTTCTTATATCTTATACTTATAGAAAATATCACAGAAACAAGATCAAAGAAAAAAAATCATGTGATGAATGATTATATTGTTAACATATCGCTCGAAGTCTAATTGTTATGAACTTTTCTGTAAATTCAGTTTATATCGCATAGGGCTGATAGGAAAATATTTTCAATAAGTATACATTATATTGTATTATTTGTATACATGTAAGGAAAGATCAGATGTTGCAATGTTTGAAATAATTATAACTAAAGGATTATATGAATATTTTATAAAAGTATATTATTGGGATTCTTCTGTTTTAAATACGTACCCTATAGAAATGGATGATGACTTTGTGGAATATGTGGAGCTGTTGGTTCAGTATATATTCTCAAGAAATATGCTTGTGACATAAAAAATGAACGGCCGGGAGTTGAAAGGAGTAGACTTGATGATGTATATGAAGGTACGTTGTTTCTTATACTTTCAGCTGAAACTGGTTTGTCTTCATCTTCGCTTGCCTAGGGTTTTCGGTCCACTCCACTTTCCGTAAACCATTAGGAAAAGTTGAACTCGGTGACCCGTTTTATGATTGGCTGCAGCTGCCAATAGCTGATCCAATCTCGGTGTTCAAACGGGCGCTTGTAAATAAACTTTAAAAGAAACACAAGTGTGATCTTTGAACTAAAACATTCGGTGCTTTTAACAAGCTGAGGCACAAGTGCTCGTGTACAGTTACCCCCCCAACGAAGGTCTATCCAGATCACTTTAATATATATATATATATATATATATATATATATATATATATATATATATATATATATATATATATATATATATATATATATATATTACTGCATCATCATGGGGTTTAACAGAGATTTATTCACTTGTCAATGCTCACGTGATTGTATGGGAAGTAATCATGGCGAATAAGAGAAGTTACTGCCTATCCTGTTAGTTTTTACGTCTGTTTATATGGTTATTCATTTGAAGGTTCAATGAGCTGTATTTTATTACATTTCGTTTGTATGCAATATTCACGAAGAAGATGCTTGGTTTTATGGCATGAATGGTTTCATATATCAGCGTCTTTTTCACACCTGGTAGAGGCCGACCACCCTACAAACACTTTACAGCAGCCATGAATAAAACATTTCTTGCTCTATGTAGGTGATATCTTCATTCCTATTTAATAGCATGTTTAATAGCATCGTTAATGTGTTCCAATTCTAGTTATTCCACATGATTTTAAGTTATATTTTATGCTGTAGCGTGTATAATCAAGAAATGGCTGATGTATACAATAACTCTTACCAAAATATTGACCTTCTGGCAACACATTCTGGCATTATTGCAGCAATATTGCAGCAACATTCTGGCAATACATTGCGGCAATGTTGCTGCTGTAACGTTTTTCGTATGCAAATGAGATTGCGGCAATATTGCCAGAAAGATGTTGCCGCAAAAGTTATACTGCAACATATTGTTGCGACAACACCTTTCTGGCAATTCATTGCGGCAATATTGCTGCTGTATCGTTTTTCTTATGCAAATGAGATTGCGGCAATATTACCAGAAAGATGTTGCCGCAAAAGTTTTGCTGCAACACATTGTTACGACAGCACCTTTCTGGCAATACTTGAGATTGCAGCAATATTGCCAGAAAAGTGTTACGGCAAAAATTTTGCTGCAACACCTTTCTGGCAATACATTTGCATAAGAAAAAAGACATTGCAGAAATATTGGTTCAATGCATTTTCTGTGCTCTGGCATCAATGGTACAATATATGCAATATTTATAAATAATAAATGTATACAGTAAAGCAATCATGTATATTATACTAATCTACAACCAAAATGAAAAAAAAATCATTAATTGCCATTACAGTTTTATTTTTTTAACAGATGCAAAAATGTTACAACAAAACAAACATTTTGTATTAAATTTGGACTTTTCAAAAATGAAAAAGGCAGTTTGTGATTACACAATATTAAAGAAGTAAAAAAAAATTTTATTCAACATAATATGCACAAAAAACGCATTGAATTGAAAATATAAAGGACACCAGTTAAAATTAATAATATTTAAATTTAACACATTTTATAAATACAATAAACACAAATATGATGTACAAATCATGATGAAACTTGACTAAAAGTACTCAGCCGATCAGTGATGATTTGTTGCTGCAGATAAACATGTATTGCAGTTTGATTGACACAACGCGCACAGACGGATATGGACAAAAGTTCATTGTTTACCGCAAGCAAAGCTCAAACCATATAGTTCACAAGTCCTGCACAACCACTTGCTGTATTACGATTGATCAAAGCATTCGTCCTAGGCATTCCAAATGTCATTTTTTGACAGTCTCGTGGGCATTCTGAATTCACACATAAACAATCACAAAAACAGCTATCAGAATATCACAACAATATCCACATTGGAATTCGGCACTGTTGTGTATATGTTCCTCTCCATAATCTTAAACAAATTACATCATCATTCTTCTTTGGTTGCCAGTTGCACCATTCATTTAATCAGTAAGGTGACAGCTTTTTTCATGGTTCTCTTCAGGTCTGTGTAACCCAGGGCAGACCTATTGGGAAGATAAATGGATTTCATATCAGCACATTGGCAATTGTTTTCATATTTTTAGCAGTTTCTAAGAAAATCAACTTTCCCTTATTAAAGCTACAATTAAATTGCTCTACTAACTCAGAGAAGAACATGAATTCTTTTTTTGTTTATGTCATATATATGTAAATTTTATAAAATGCAATTACCTGTATAGTTATACATTTTCGAATTATAATTTTCTAAATTTGAAATAGTTAAAATAAATTTTTTTAGATTATCTGTTCATACAAGTAAACATTACAAAAAAATAACGGGCATTTTGCTCGATCCGATCCTCGGTATTGTTTTAGGATTGGTCTCATGCGCGGATCTGGAGGGGGAGGGGGGGGGGGGGGTCAGGGGGTCAAGACCCCCCCCCCCCCCCCCCGTGCAAAATTCAAATTTCTTTAAATTACATTATAAAAATAAAATTACCAAAAATAAAATATGCCTCGCCCCCCCCCCCCCCCCCGAAAAAAATTCTGGATCCGCACATTAGTCTTAAACAGTGTTAAACCTATTGGTATAAAGGTAGATCGCAGTCTTTCGGTTTATATTCTTTTAACAAACATGTTTAAACTGCCATTCAATGAATATATTTTTATTGCTAAACTTACTTTTTTCAAAAACGTGCTCATGCAGATGGTGCAGGGGGTGTCGACACTCGATTCATTCACTCAGATTCGTCCTCAGATCAGCCGTTGATTTTTTCACAGATAAACACTCAATTGACAGTGTATTTTTTAACCTTGTTTACAGATAATTCCCGTATTTTCTTCATTTCACCATCTCCACTGATCACTGTGATGGCAGGAGGCTCGATGGGAGACAACATGGCAGCTTCGAATGTGAAAATTGGCGGCTAGCGATTTGATCGACCAATCAGCGCGCGCGTAACTTAAAATTGAAACAAAAGTAGAAGTGGAAAGAAACAGCATACGAAAATTCGTAATTTAACATGCATCGAGCAGTTTAGATACTTAAATTTAAGTAGACTGATATTTTAACTTAATAAAAGAGAATATACGGTTACAAAAGAACAGACAGGTCGATATTCACGTAAAACATGAATTGGGGGGGTGGTGGTGGTGATGCAAACAGTCTTTTATAGTGAAACATCGTAACCATGCATTACAGTTACATGCAATTGAAGGGAATATCATTGGATTTTTCAATTGAGACTTTCTTAGAATAAGACTTTAATCATAAAATATTTATTTGATTTAATTGTTTCGAGTCATTGTTATTTTTATTTTGGGGGGGGGGGGATATACAAAAGCAATATTCATGCAATATTATAATTGACAGTTTTAGACTTGTGCTGAATGTGTAAAATTTTATATTAAGTCTAAATTCTGGTAAAGCTTTTGCAAGCTCAGTAAGCATAATCAATCAGAGAAAAAAGAAAACTTCTGGCAAATTTTGAGGTGTTATAATTTTAAAATTAAATCGTATCTAAATAATTGACAATTTGTTAAACCCCCTCCACTGCTCGGCTTCTCCTTAAATTAAAATGTTTATTATTATTAAAAATTAAAATGAAATTTTTATTGTATTACTTATGCATTTATTTTTTTTTCAATTAAGTATGTGATTTTATTTAAATGCAGGTTTGCATTCTGATCAGAGAAGATTTGACACAAATTGTTTCGAGCTGGAATGCAGCTTAAAATAGTTGTTATAATTAATGCAGAAATCAAAAATGATGCTTAGCAGTATTGCCAGAATTATATATTATGTATAAATTAATTAGTTCATGATTTTAAATGATCAAATACATGTAGATGTTACCAGAAAATTATTTCTGGCAGTATGATACTGAGTATAGCCAGAATATTACCAGAAGTCTTTGCAGCTAGTGGCAATATTCTAGGTGCGTGGTAATATAATTTTTTACAGAAATAACTCTAATAGTATTGCCAAAATGTTGCCAGAAGTTATTGCCGCTAGCGGCAACACTCCAGCAGTATTGCCAAAATGTTACCAGAAGTTGTTGCAGCTAGCGGCAACATTTCACTAGTCTAAAAATCTGGTTTCTGGTAACAAAAATGTGTTGCTGCAATGTTGCCGCAATATTGCCGCATTGTTGCAACAATAATTTTACTTTGGTAAGGGAAGGTGTAATTACATTCACTAAATATTATTTTAGCTTATTGCTTACATTTTAATTGGAGACCGTGTCCGATAGAAATAAAATTTGACATCTAAATTCATTTGTTATCGGGCGCAGTTCCCAAAATAAATGTAAGCGACAAACGTATCTAGTGATTTTTTTGCAATAAATAAACGCGATAATGCAGTTGGTTTGGTCGAGCATTTAAAATAGCATGTGTTGTGGATTTGTTTGTAAACAACCATACCATAGGTAATCTTGTTTCAAACGGGAATTTAAATAAATAAAAGTATGTTTTATTATTATAATTAGGGACACACTATGTGATATCATTTTATGTATAGTCTGTCCCAATTTATTGCTTTCATCACTTTTTGGTGATTTTTTATAAAAATAAACATACCCGTGAAAGAAATACAGTTGAAATCGATCAAAGAGGATATATCCAAGATATTTTAATTGAACAATTATTTTTTTTCACTCTTATAAAAGTTCACAGGAACGAAAACAAATTTCTTATGGAGATTTATAATGGGAAATGTTTTGTACATCTTTTCTCCATTCGCAAGTACTCGGGACACCTTGCGTAATTTTTCAACGTTGTCATCCGGGCTTATTAATGGCTGATGCAATGCAAAATCCTCATAGACTTCCCATTCTGGGATGTGTATTGAGACCTGAAGCGGTAAAGGGGGCGTTTCAAAACAGATAATCTGGACATTTTTCATATTAGTGGATGAGCATAGTTTGACCACAAAGGTACATGTATTTAGTTTTATCAAAGTATGAAGTGAAAAGTGGTGGAAGCAAAAACTCGGGACAGAGTATAAAAGAAAATGTCAGTTCAACGCCTTTTTGGCCGTTCCGGCCTTTGATTTTCATTTTTTATGGCGTCGAGCGAAGCTCGAAAGCCATCTAGGGATCGTACGTCCGGAAGTTGCCAACATTGTTAGGAGCCAAACAACTCAAATGAGTGCAAAGTTTTCTTGTGTGTTTGAAGAAAAATAGATGACATACTTCAATTTCGAGCAGAACTGTACGTCAACAAAACAAGTTTGCAGATACGAAATGGTTGCCGTCTTTGAAAATGTTCACATTTTATTGAAAACAATAAGTCTCACACTAGCACCGAGACACATGCGATAGCTGGGCTTACATACTCAATTTGGTTATGAAATATACCAGCCTGCAAAATAAATTATTTTGTGTCCATATCGAAAATTGACAATGCACAAATGTTTGATCTTGTAGAAACAAAACTTCCTAATCGAGCGATAAGTACATCTACAACCAAAAGTTATTTTAAACCAACTAGTGAACTACTTTCACAACGTGAATGGGTGCTTTCTTTTATCTACCCCTGATCTTTTCGGTCCGTGTCATTTGGACCCTTGTGAATTTTAGATGAAATTGATAATAAGAGACAGAGTGGTTATCAGCAGTATACAATGTAAAGAATTAAACACAATCATAGTTTTAATATTTATTTCCATATGAATAGAGAAAAAAAATCAAAAAAATTGTTAACTCCTAAGATATTTCTAAACTTAAATTTTCAATTGAAATTCAAAACTTTTTAAGAATTAGGTGAGCAAAGAACTATATATGATAAGAGTTCAATTTGGCCCCCATAATTCGCCATTTTTTAAGTGTTTTGGGTACAAGAAAATGTTCACTTATTTTTTAGAAGAGTTGATATAAAATATATTTTTCATCTATTTATTTGATTTATTTGCACTCACTGGCAGTATATGACGTCAGAAGTGACGCCATTTCTATAATTCAATCAAAATCAGCCAAAAATTGACATTTTTCTTATCTATTTACGAATGGGAAATATAGAGCGCATGCTTGAACAAGGAATTTTTTTTTGTCACTGATCAGTCTTGGCTAGATACATCTCTGATTAAAATATTTTATTTGTTCAATAATGCGCTCTATGTTTTCGAAAGGAAAAACTGCTTGAAAACAAGCTGTTTTACGCTAAAAATGCAAAAATGGCGGGAAAAGGTTGTCTTTACAATGTCATATTTCTAAATTGTGGGCACTTGAACCAAAATGATTATTATGTAAACACATCACATACATATCTGTACTAAGAAAACAAAGAATGATAGTAAAATGATGATGTTCATTTTAGGGGGCCATTTTAGGCCCTTATCATATATAGTCCTTTGTAATGAATTGTAATTTTATTAGTTATGTGATAAAAAACATTTTCTATTTTTTTTTC